>NW_024705042.1:0-82527 GCF_018977255.1 Callorhinchus milii
AGGGTGAGGGAGACACAGGTGTGAGGTAGACACTGGGTGAGAGAGACATAGATTGAGGGAGACACAGGGTGAGGGAGACACTGGGTGAGGGAAACACTGGGTGAGGGAGACACTGGTGAGGGAGACACTGGGTGAGGGAGACACTGGATGAAGGAGACACAGAGTGAGGGAGACACTGGGTGAGGGAGACACAGGGTGAGAGACACAGGGTGAGGGAGACACTGGTGAGGGAGACACGGGGTGAGGGAGACACGGGTGAGGGGACACTGGGTGAGGGAGACACGGGTGGAGGAGACACTGGTGAGGGAGACACAGGGTGAGGGAGACACAGGGTGAGGGAGACACTGGGTGAGGGAGACACTGGGTGAGGGAGACACGGGGTGAGGGAGACACTGGGTGAGGGAGACACGGGGTGAGGGAGACACAGGTGAGGGAGACACTGGGTGAGGGAGAGCGAGTGAAGGAGACACAGTGTGAGGGAGACACTGGGTGAGGGAGACACAGGGTGAGGGAGACATTGGGTGAGGGAGACACTGGGTGAGGGAGACATAGGGTGAGGGAGACACTGGGTGAGGGAGACCGAGTGAAGGAGACACAGGGTGAGGGAGACACTAGGCGAGAAAGACACTGGGCGAGGGAGACACTGGGTGAGGGAGACACAGTGTGAGGGAGACACAAGTGAGTAAGACACCGGGTGAAGGAGACAGAGAGTGAGGGAGACACAGTGTGAGGGAGACACTGGGTGAGGGAGACCAGGGTGAGAGACACAGGGTGAGGGAGACACAGGGTGAGGGAGACACGGGGTGAGGGAGACACAGTGTGAAGGAGACACAGGGTGAGGGAGACACAGGGTGAGGGAGACACAGGGTGAGGGAGACACTGGTGAGAGAGACACAGTGAGGGAGACACTGGGTGAGCGATACACTGGGTGAGGGAGACACAGGGTGACGGAGACACAGGGTGAGCGAGACACAGAGTGAGGGAGACACTGTGTGAGGGATACACTGGGTGAGGGAGACACAGGGTGAGGAAGCCACTGGGTGAGGGAGACACTGGGTGAGGGAGACACTGGTGAGGGAAAACACAGGGTGAGGGAGACACTGGTGAGGGAGACACAGTGAGGGAGACACTGGGTGAGCGATACACTGGGTGAGGGAGACCACAGGGTGAGGGAGACACAGGTGAGCGAGACACAGAGTGAGGAGACACTGGGTGAGGGATACACTGGGTGAGGGAGACACAGGGTGAGGAAGACACTGGGTGAGGGAGACACTGGGTGAGGGAGACACTGGGTGAGGGAGACACAGTGAGGGAGACACTGGGTGAGCGATACACAGGGTGAGGGAGACACAGGGGTGAGGGAGACACAGAGTGAGGGAGACACTGGGTGAGGGAGACACGGGGTGAGGGAGACATTGGGTGAGGGAGACACAGGGTGAGGGAGACACTGGGGAGGGAGACACAGTGAGGGAGACACTGGGTGAGCGATACACAGGGTGAGGGAGACACAGGGTGAGGGAGACACAGAGTGAGGGAGACACTGGGTGAGGGAGACACAGGGTGAGGGAGACACTGGGTGAGGGAGACACAGTGAGGGAGACACTGGGTGAGCGATCACAGGGTGAGGGAGACACAGGGTGAGGGAGACACAGAGTGAGGGAGACACTGGGTGAGGGAGACACGGGGTGAGGGAGACATTGGGTGAGGGAGACACGGGGTGAGGGAGACACGGGGTGAGGGAGACACGGGTGAGGGAGACACAGGGTGAGGGAGACACAGGGTGAGGGAGACACTGGGTGAGGAGACCGAGTGAAGGAGACACAGTGTGAGGGAGACACTGGGTGAGGGAGACACAGGGTGAGGGAGACATGTGGTGAGGGAGACACTGGGTGAGGGAGACATAGGGTGAGGGAGACACTGGGTGAGGGAGACCGAGTGAAGGAGACACAGGGTGAGGGAGACACTAGGCGAGAAAGACACTGGGCGAGGGAGACACTGGGTGAGGGAGACACAGTGTGAGGGAGACACAATGTGAGTAAGACACCGGGTGAAGGAGACAGAGTGAGGGAGACAGTGTGAGGGAGACACTGGGTGAGGGAGACACAGGGTGAGGGAGACACTGGGTGAGGGAGACACGGGGTGAGGGAGACACTGGGTGAGGAGACACGGGTGAGGGAGACACGGGTGAGGGAGACACAGGGTGAGGGACAAACTGGGTGAGGGAGACCGAGTGAAGGAGACACAGGATGAGGGAGACATAGCGTGAGGGAGACACTGGGTGAGGGAGACACAGTGTGAGGAGACACCGGGTTAAGGAGACACAGGGTGAGGGAGACACAGTGTGAGGGAGACACTGGGTGAGGGAGACACAGGGTGAGGGAGACACTGGGTGAAGGAGACAGAGAGTGAGGGAGACACTGGGTGAGGGAGACACAGGGTGAGGGAGACACTGGGTGAGGGAGACACAGGGTGAGGGAGACACAGGGTGAGGGAGACACAGGGTGAGGAGACACAGGGTGAGGGAGACACAGTGTGAGGGAGACACAGGTGAGGGAGACACAGGGTGAGGGAGACACAGGTGAGGGAGACACAGTGTGAGAGAGACACAGTGTGAGGGAGACACAGTGTGAGAGAGACACAGTTTGTGGGAGACACAGGGTGAGGGAGACACAGGGTGAGGGAGACACAGTGTGAGGGAGACACAGGGTGAAGGAGACACAGGGTGAGGGAGACACAGTGTGAGAGAGACACAGTGTGAGGGAGACACAGTGTGAGGGAGACACAGGGTGAAGGAGACACAGGGTGAGGGAGACACAGTGTGAGAGAGACACAGGGTGAGGGAGACACAGTGTGAGGGAGACACAGGGTGAGAGAGACACAGGGTGAAGGAGACACAGGGTGAGGGAGACACAGTGTGAGAGAGACACAGATTGAGGGAGACACAGGGTGAGGGAGACACAGGGTGAGGGAGACACAGGGTGAAGGAGACAGAGTGAGAGAGACACTGGTGAGAGAGACACAGATTGAGGGAGACACAGGGTGAGGGAGACACTGGGTGAGGGAACACTGGGTGAGGGAGACACGGGTGAGACAGGGTGAGGGAGACAGGGTGAGGGAGACAGGGTGAGGGAGACAGGGTGAGGGAGACAGGGTGAGGGAGACAGGGTGAGGGAGACAGGGTGAGGGAGACACAGGGTGAGGGAGACACTGGGCGAGAAAGACACTGGGCGAGGGAGACACTGGGTGAGGGAGACGCAGTGTGAGGGAGACACAATGTGAGGAAGACACCGGGTGAGGAGACAGAGAGTGAGGGAGACACAGTGTGAGGGAGACACTGGGTGAGGGAGACACAGGGTGAGGGAGACACAGAGTGAGGGAGACATAGTGTGAGGGAGACACAGAGTGAGGGAGACACTGGGTGAGGGATACACTGGGTGAGGGAGACACTGGGTGAGGGAGACACTGGGTGAGGGATACACTGGGTGAGGGATACACTGGGTGAGGGAGATACAGGGTGAGGGAGACACTGGGTGAGAGAGACACTGGGTGAGGGATACACTGGGTGAGGGAGACACAGGGTGAGGGAGACAGGGTGAGGGAGACAGGGTGAGGGAGACAGGGTGAGGGAGACAGGGTGAGGGAGACAGGGTGAGGGAGACAGAGTGAGGGAGACAGGGTGAGGGAGACAGGGTGAGGGAGACAGGGTGAGGGAGACAGGGTGAGGGAGACAGGGTGAGGGAGACAGGGTGAGGGAGACACTGGGTGAGGGAGACACTGGATGAGGGAGACATAGAGTGAGGGAGACACAGGGTGAGGGAGACACAGGGTGAGGGAGACACAGGGTGAGGTAGACACTGGGTGAGAGAGACACAGATTGAGGGAGACACAGGGTGAGGGAGACACTGGGTGAGGGAAACACTGGGTGAGGGAGACACTGGGTGAGGGAGACACTGGGTGAGGGAGACACTGGATGAGGGAGACACAGAGTGAGGGAGACACTGGGTGAGGGAGACACAGGGTGAGGGAGACACAGGGTGAGGGAGACACTGGGTGAGGAGACACGGGGTGAGGGAGACACTGGGTGAGGGAGACACGGGGTGAGGGAGACACTGGGTGAGGGAGACACTGGGTGAGGAGAGCGAGTGAAGGAGACACAGGGTGAGGGAGACACAGATTGAGGGACACAGGGTGAGGGAGACACTGGGTGAGGGAAACACTGGGTGAGGGAGACACCGGGTTAAGGAGACACAGGGTGAGGGAGACACTGGGTGAGGGAGACACTGGGTGAGGGAGACATAGGGTGAGGGAGACACTGGGTGAGGGAGACCGAGTGAAGGAGACAGAGAGTGAGGGAGACACTGGGCGAGAAAGACACTGGGCGAGGGAGACACTGGGTGAGGGAGACACAGTGTGAGGAAGACACCGGGTGAAGGAGACAAAGTGAGGGAGACACAGTGTGAGGGAGACACTGGGTGAGGGAGACACAGGGTGAGGGAGACACAGGATGAGGGAGACACTGGGTGAGGGAGACACAGGGTGAGGAGACACTGGTGAGGAGACACAGTGAGGGAGACACTGGGTGAGCGATACACAGGGTGAGGGAGACACAGGGTGAGGGAGACACAGAGTGAGGGAGACACTGGGTGAGGGAGACACGGGGTGAGGGAGACACGGGGTGAGGGAGACACGGGTGAGGGAGACACGGGGTGAGGGAGACACTGGGTGAGGGAGACACGGGGTGAGGGAGACACGGGGTGAGGGAGACACGGGGTGAGGGAGACACAGGGTGAGGGAGACACAGGGTGAGGGAGACACTGGGTGAGAGAGACGAGTGAAGGAGACACAGTGTGAGGGAGATACTGGGTGAGGGAGACACAGGGTGAGGGAGACATTGGGTGAGGGAGACACTGGGTGAGGGAGACATAGGGTGAGGGAGACACTGGGTGAGGGAGACCGAGTGAAGGAGACACAGGGTGAGGGAGACACTAGGCGAGAAAGACACTGGGCGAGGGAGACACTGGGTGAGGGAGACACAGTGTGAGGGAGACACAATGTGAGTAAGACACCGGGTGAAGGAGACAGAGAGTGAGGGAGACACAGTGTGAGGGAGACACTGGGTGAGGGAGACACAGGGTGAGGGAGACACAGGGTGAGGGAGACACAGGGTGAGGGAGACACGGGTGAGGGAGACACAGTGTGAAGGAGACACAGGGTGAGGGAGACACAGGGTGAGGGAGACACAGGGTGAGGGAGACACTGGGTGAGAGAGACACAGTGAGGGAGACACTGGGTGAGCGATACACTGGGTGAGGGAGACACAGGGTGAGGGAGACACAGGGTGAGCGAGACACAGAGTGAGGGAGACACTGGGTGAGGGATACACTGGGTGAGGGAGACACAGGGTGAGGAAGACACTGGGTGAGGGAGACACTGGGTGAGGGATACACTGGGTGAGGGAGACACAGGGTGAGGGAGACACTGGGTGAGGGAGACACTGGGTGAGGGAGACACTGGGTGAGGGAGACACAGGTGAGGGATGCGAGGGATGAGTGGTGAGTCTCACCCTCCTCCGCGCCATCCCTCGATGCTGTCAGAAGCATTATGGCCGCAGCGGCATCGACGTCCGACTCTGAAACATAGCGCACGGCAGCGTGAGCTCCCCGTGCGTTATCTGCAAGCGCCTCTCTCTGTCTGAATGCAGCACTCGCACCACCACCACCGCCGCCAACACCACTTCCACCACCACCGCCGCCGCCATCACTACCGCCATCACCACTGCCATCACCACCGCCACCGCGATGCCTGCAGTTCGCTGGGGTGGTCTCAGGAGTCACTACAGGTACCCGCACTGCCAAGATCCTGGGTCGAATCAGCATTCTGGCTGCCAGTGATTAGACTGGGCTCTCAATTTAACGAGTCACTGGTCTCAGTCCCATCACGAATGACCACAGAAAAAGAATGACTTAATAATAATGAAAAAAACAAGAATAGTTTTACCCTTTCCGGAAATGAAACTGGAGGTGTTAAGATGCTCAAACAAGTCTGTATTAACCACACACACTTGTGGCAAAAAACATGTCAACAAACACGCTCAAATAATTTTATCATTTTTGTTACCAGCAAAAAAGGTCTCATAGATAATGCTGCAATACTTTCGATTTTCTATTAATGTGGATAAATTGCAATTGTTAGAATGACGACGAAAAGAAGAAGAAAAATATCTTTGATTGCCACACAAAGACTTCTACGTAGCAGGAGAGGTGGTAAATGCTGGGGCCCCTCTCGTGTGATGCAGGGTCACGTGACAGGATCTCAGAAGAGTCGTTGTCTGCTATGCGGACGTTCTGAATGGGTGGCCCCCATTGGCCATGATGCCGAAGGTGCAACTGACATGATGTTGGAGAATAAAATTTGAACTCCACGTAGAACCCAGGCTCTTGCTGCTGAGGCACGAGGGTGAGCACTGCGCCACTCTGGTTACCACGCGGAGTTCATGTTGAATAAGACTTGGGTTTTTGATCCTGAAAAGGAACCCCCGCCAATGGGGTAACCCTCGCGCTCGCCTGCGGATCAAGGTCGGAACTTGTCCACCAACCAAAAGAGGGCAGCACAGCACCATATGTCCACAGATCACGCCCATCCCACTCCACACACGCATGACAGTCTACACACGTGCACAACACACAAGATGCACCACACATGCACAAACAACAACCCCCATTTGCCACTAAGTGGCAGTGACATCACTATGGTGCTTGCGCTAGGGTAGGTGCACTTTGAGGCCCGTAAAGTGTCAAAGGCTCGCTGGCAGGAGGTCACAGGACAGACTCAGGTGCCATGGGTTGACTGAGATAACTGGCAGATGCACCAGCAATACCCCCTACTGTGCCAACTTTCTAGGTTTTAGCCGCCTGGCATTCCACTTCATTGTTGTGAGATACGTTTCTCTGTCCTCTGTTGTTGTTGAAGGGCGACTGCTTCCAGCCCAATAGCGTCCTTCACGAGCCTCCTCCACAAAGACCGATCTTGACACCGCTAGTACCAGTCATTAGCAAGTCCACTCAGCTCCATATCCTCTCATACCACATAATTCCATCTCTTTTCTAGCTCGTGCCGCGCCGTTTAACCACCTCTACCCGGCCCAATAAAAGCTGTTTGGGTATGCAGTTGCTGAGGATGCAGGCTACATGACCCAGCCAATGCAACCTCACCTGCAGGAGGAGCTCACCGCTAACCGCTCCGCGACCGCTCCCCATAACACAAAAACACTCTCAAAACAACACTAGAAACACACCCACAGACACACAAAATCACACGGACACAAACACAGGCACACAGACGCACACACTTCCGTAGACATGCACATTCAGGCACATAAACAGAGATAGAAGACACGCCATTCGAAAAGAACCAACTCCACTGCCTTCAACCCTGTCGCCTCCAAACCTGTCACCTTAACTGTGCGAAACCTGTCGACCTCACCTGTGACATTTCACAGATCATGCCGCTGAGGCTCCGGCCCTGCCCCCTGCTTGTGACTGGACACCAGTAAATCTTCAGCATCTGAGACACAAACTCACTCTGCAGACTGAAGCCACTTGATTTTCTTAAAACCCAAACCAGTGTCAACTTCATTAGGATGAGAGAATTCCTCTTTTCTTTTTTACGGGCAGGGCCGAATCTCTCAGCAATCAATTGATCACAACCGCTGTGCCTCAGTAGCCCATTTCATCAACTCCAATTACACTGATGATGATGACTATAAGGTCTGGCCATCCTTGACTATGATTTGAACTCTATAAACCAAACTTTAAATTTTATTTTACCAGGTAAGGCCCCACTGAGCTATACAGCTCTTTTTCAGAAGCGACCTGGCCATTACAAATGATAATTCAACGAAATGGCTTGTCATCATGTGGAAATTTATAGCAGCCAAATACTCTAAACGCGTGATTTTAAATGTGGAGGGAAAAAACCGGAGGACCTGGAAAAAATCCACGTGAGAACACGCAAACTCCAAATATACAGCAGGCGTTAGAGTCGGGATCGAACCCATGACCTCCTGTATATCAGGCGAGGCAGTCAACATCTCCGAGCCATAATGGCTCCCTCACTCCCTGGTGACTGGAGCCCTGCTGCTGCTGCCTCACTACCTGGGCAGGATAAACATGGAAGTGATCCTCTGATCATAGAGGCCATGCAGCAGTGGTGGCCCTAAGCATGCGAGGAGAATCCAGGCATCCGTGGGGCAAGGGTGCTAATTTTATTGAAAGCAAAGGAGAGATAAAGTCGTGCCCAAGCGGAGATTTTAAGTCATAACGTATACTCCTCTGAGATCAGTCAGGATGAAGAGTTGGTTAAACGGCAAACACTCGTCACTGTGAGATTGTGAGTTTGAAATCCTGACCACAGTAGACTTGGACAGCGTTGTCTCTCGTGGGTCAGTGACGCGCATGCTCCCTGGTGAGTCTGCTCTCTGTAGCACAGTCAAGGGGAGTTATCCTCAGGGTTAACTGGTCCCTGCCATAGCAATGTCTATTTTCAACTAGTGTCTCGTAACTATTAAGGTTATGGGTTTGAACAAGGGAAACTTTTTTTTATTTGAGTCATTAATGATTACTGCAACTCCTCTGCATTAACACCATACCAAGGTCTCCATTGCAACAGATACAGTGAATCTGAAGAGGCCTATTGGCTGGCTAAATAAAGGAAATTAATTGAATGAGTCTACCGTATGGTCGGGTCATTCCAGAGCAGACACGTACAGACAGCCAAAGAATAAAAAATTTACTTAAAAATGTTAATGGTAAAATCACATGTGCCGCATAACAGTCCAGTCTGTGGCACCCACAGCACGCCATACGTGGCACCTACAGCACGGCCTGTGTGGCACCTACAGCACGGCCTGTGTGGCACCTACAGCACGCCATACGTGGCACCTGCAGCAAGGGCCTGCGTGGCACCTACAGCACGGCCTGGGCGGCACCTACAGCACGGCCTGGGCGGCACCTACAGCACGGCCTGTGTGGCACCTACAGCACGGCCTGTGTGGCACCTACAGCACGGCCTGTGTGGCACCTACAGCACGGCCTGTGTGGCACCTACAGCACAGCCTGGGCGGCACCTACAGCACGGGCCTGCGTGGCACCTACAGCACGGCCTGTGTGGCACCTACAGCACGGCCTGTGTGGCACCTACAGCACAGCCTGGGCGGCACCTACAGCACGGCCTGTGTGGCACCTACAGCACGGTCTGCGTGGCACCTACAGCACGGCCTACGTTACATCTACAGCACGGCCTGTGTGGCACCTACAGCACGGTCTGCGTGGCACCTACAGCACGGCCTGCGTGGCACCTACAGCACGGCCTGCGTGGCACCTACAGCACGGCCTGTGTGGCACCTACAGCACGGCCTGTGTGGCACCTACAGCACGGCCTGTGTGGCACCTACAGCACGGTCTGCGTGGCATCTACAGCACGGCCTGTGTGGCACCTACAGCACGGCCTACGTTACATCTACAGCACGGCCTGTGTGGCACCTACAGCACGGCCTGCGTGGCACCTACAGCACGGCCTGTGTGGCACCTACAGCACGGCCTACGTTACATCTACAGCACGGCCTGTGTGGCACCTACAGCACGGCCTGCGTGGCACCTACAGCACAGCCTGTGTGGCACCTACAGCACGGCCTGTGTGGCACCTACAGCACGGTCTGCGTGGCACCTACAGCACGGCCTGTGTGGCACCTACAGCACGGCCTACGTTACATCTACAGCACGGCCTGTGTGGCACCTACAGCACGGCCTGCGTGGCACCTACAGCACGGCCTGTGTGGCACCTACAGCACAGCCTGTGTGGCACCTACAGCACGGCCTACGTTACATCTACAGCACGGTCTACGTTACATCTACAGCACGGCCTGCGTGGCACCTACAGCACGGCCTACGTTACATCTGTAATAAAAGACTCCGTCAGGCACTGCTGGTCTCCGCTTGTCTTTTATTCAGGTTCTTCTCCGCACCCCACTGGTCTCCTCCTCGGACCAGTGTCGTCTCGCGCGCGCCCCGCGCACGCTCCCTCTCGCGTGCCACGTACGCTCCTCCGTTAGCTTCTCTACTCCCGCACTCCGCACACCGCTGGCCGACGGCGTGCTGAGGTCCTTTGGCCACGTGGCCGATGGCGCGGATCTCTCTCTCACCACCCAACGTGGCTCAGACTCTTAACTTCCCCGACTGCCCCGATCTTTTCCAGGCTCCCACTTATATACATTCCCCCCACGTGACCCTGACTCCTCCCCTTCTGGATCGTCAGATCTGGCCTTCCCATACTACCCACTGGCTCCGCCCCCATTCACCTCGCCTCCCATTGGAGCCGCAGCCTGTGTGGCACCTATGCACCTGTGTTCATCTCCATGGAGGGGAACATGAGACGATATTCAGGGACGTGATTTGTTCATTGACTGAACCTGATTCTTACGCCCAGGACACAGGCATCGGACTGTACGTGAAAAATAAGCGGCTTTCCACTCGTATATGTTTACACCATCGTAGACCGTTATGAATGGATCCACGGCGCGCAAAATGCGTGAAGGGAAAGACATCTCTCCGAGCGCGCCTCACACGCTGGTTCTCCCCATCGCGTACGGCTTCGCGGAAACGGAGGTGACGGGGAGCGCAGTGGAGAAAGCAAGCAAAGGCTCACGCTCCCCGTTCCTTCATTTGGCGGAAGAATAAAATTGTATATGTCGAGCAAATCGATGGCCGTGTTACATCCAGAAAGAGCCATTTGGTGAGCAGAACAAGGGGGGGATGCAGGGTGCTCAGGGGATGCGACATGAAACAGGAGTTGCAGCAAGCACCCTATTCCTAAATGTGTCTGGGCATTTACATCCCAGCCCTAGCAATCTTAAATATGCCTTGGGTTGGCTCTGTAGGGCTACGAGTTTCCACTGAACCCTAAAAGCCCCAGACGTGCCTTTGGCTGTTAAGTCCGTGGCTTTGTTTCAATAAATTCGTAACCATCCGAAACACGTAACGTTTTACTCTGGCTCAGGCAGCTTTGTGGCAATGCACTTGGTCTTAAAAACCTTGGTTGTGGAAACAGTTAAATCTTAATTTTGCTTTCAAACTACAATGTATAATCACGCGTTCGTATTGCGGCGCACAGCGAATGTACGTTGTGCGACTGTGCACGCAGCGATCGCACGTCCCTTAACCACCACCTCTAGTTCTTTCCAATTTTGGTGAGAAGTGACTTGCGTGGCAAGCATTTGCACACCTGTCGTAACAAGAGACTACTAGCACGAGCGACGCGATTTTATGGGAGGCTCAACTCTGCCACTCTATGTTGCATTCACACTTGCGTCATTACATTTTTTTGCATTACCTATCGAAAAATTAAGAAACGGGAAAAAAGCTATTATTTTCCGCATGTTCGTAAATATTTGCCCACCCAGCAATATTAGTCAATCGGGAGACGCACGTGTGGTGAGGTAATGTGTGGGTAGGCCACCTCTTCCGTGACGTCTGGTCAGTGTGTAAGAGTAGACCAAATACCCCTCTAAGAAGCTCCCTCGAGTGGAGGCCCTTCTGCCAGTGGTGGCGTGGGCAGCAAACCACGGGGGTTGAACCTCCATCTTGTAAAGGAGAAATGAGGGCAAATGTGCCACACCGGTTTGTGCCAATCGGTTTCTGCGAATCACACACTGAGGACTAAATTCCACTGGAAATGGTCACCGCTTCCTGGCTCTCGGAGAGCCAGTAACCGATTGTTAAAAAGGTCACCAGTTCACCAGTTTTTGTTTTAACGACCCTTATTCAAAGCAATTGGGCATGCGTGCTGGTAACGCAGATGCAGGGGACGCCGTGCCAGTAACACCGATACAGGGGATACTATGCTGGTAATGAAAATGTAGGGGATGCCGTGCCGGTAATACCGAAACGGGGATGCCGTGCAGGTAATCCAGATGCAGGGGACGCTAGGTGACCCGACGACAGCGGTAGCTCCCTCCGTGTGGGAGGGAGGGAGCAGTAGCCATGTCACAGCTAAGCATAAGAGACGCAGCCTCGTGAGTGCACCCGGGAATCAGTGACGTCACTCACAGGAATGGAGCCCCACGGTCGCCAGGGCCGCCGCGGCCAGGAGCGACTCTCTCCCAGGAGCAGTTTCCGTTCCGAAGCAGGGATAGACTCACGGAGTGCCGAGCCAAGAGGTTAATTGACACCGCTCACGAAAAGGAACGAGGCCCACGAGGGACCGTGAGGATTATAAAAAGTGAAGAGGTGCTCAAAGTCGGCAAGCTAACGTGCGTGCATGCGTGGGTGGGTGTGAAGGTCGAGTGGAGCTCCTCAGGTGAAATCACGGCATGTGTTCATGAGACGTGGCCGCCGTACTGGATGCACCGCATTCAGAGGTCATCAGCAGGGCGGGAGCGTTTGGAATTGTCTACAAGTCTCCCAGGTCAGAAATCGCATTGCCCAGTTGGTATTAATGATCATTAAGAATTTCAAACAACCAGTTTTTGTTCTCTGATCAAGAGGGGCAGGAAACCAGACAAACGGGAAGTCAGGCAGGACCGGTGGCAACAATTGTTCAAGCTCTGAAGTCCTACGTTGGGATGTTTGGCCAAATCCATGGATGTTTCTACGTTTGAGATGAAATATGAAGCACCCTGAGAAAACCCACACGTGTGATGGAGGTAACACTATATCCCCATAGAGTTTGAAATGAATCCACTTGCTGTGCTGCCATACCCCCCCCATCACTGTAACAGATAACAGACGTGAAAGCATCGTCACAACTACACAGTCAAATTATGTAATCACTCATGGACCATCCTGCAGTGTGGTCAGACCGCGTGAAAGGCAGCCAATGAGCCCACAGAAGTGCAGCTGAATAAAAAAAAATTCTCCCCGAGCCGTAACCCAAAGACAAAAAGCAACAGAGAAAGTGAATGATGGCGGACGTCTCAAATGCGTGATTTTGTCTTTCCACTTGGGGAAGAAATGTGTGGAAATTGAACGGGGTCGGGGAAAACGTTAAATATAGTCGGGCGTTTGGATGTTGAAAGAGACAGATGCCTTAAATAAAGTTTCCCTTGTGCTGGGCCAAACCGCAGGCGAAGCTCCGCGCACTTTGGACTTTTTGGGAAAAAGCGTCGCGTTTATACCATCATCCGCAGCTCAGCACGCTACACGGCCACTCGCAAGCGCGGTTATACCAAACACCATCACACCGAGCGCCGTCACACCGAGCGCCGTCACACCGAGCGCCGTCACACCGAGCGCCGTCACACCGAGCGCCGTCACACCGAGCGCCGTCACACCGAGCGCCGTCACACCGAGCGCCGTCACACCGAGCGCCGTCACACCGAGCGCCGTCACACCGAGCGCCGTCACACCGAGCGCCGTCACACCGAGCGCCGTCACACCGAGCGCCGTCACACCGAGCGCCGTCACACCGAGCGCCGTCACACCGAGCGTCGTCACACCGAGCGTCGTCACACCGAGCGTCGTCACAGCGAGCGCTGGCGAGGCGAGCGCTGTCAGGGTGAGCGCTGTCGCATCGTTCCCATCGGCCTGTCCTCATACCCACCTACACCACTCACCGACTACAACAGCAAGTGTCTATAATAGGCGATGTATCAGGCAATAGCCCTTGTACATGGCACATGAGGAAGGTCTAATGGCCCAAAAACGTCACCTAATAAATATGTTTCCTTATTTTATGGCACGGTTACTAACGAATGTGTTGAGCTTTTACTACAACAGGGATTCTTCAACGGGGGTTTTCTTTAATAGAGGTATCTCTAAAAGGTTTTCACACTCAATATGGCGTGTGTACTTCTTCCTAAGCAGGAGTTCACTTTACCCATCATGCTGATCATCCAACAAATGATCACCTTCGCTGGGTATTAATGACGCTCCTACCCACAAAGCAATCCAGGCTTGGCATCGGGTGATATAGTGTGGCGATACGCGGGTAGTTATATAAGGTTTGGTTAGGGTGTGTGGAGACCTGGACCATACCATATGGGGCTCCAATTGTGAACCATCGGGAACCTCGCAAATATTAAAGTCTCACCTGAAGCCATCACGTGCCTCCCAGACGTGGATATAGATATTTCCGTTGCTGTTCACTCCACCATATGCAAGAAGAAGGAGTAGTAGCAGCTATATGTTCACATAGCAACATGAGTTCAGACACCCTGAGTGTGCATGCGCAAGATCCTGGGTTTATGCTCCATGCTGCTTAGCAACTGCACACATGTGCAGTTAATTCTAACGGGCTGGGCTACATTAAGTGACCAATCTAAATTGATAAAACTTTTTTTTTGCGTGCAGTCTTGAGTTACCATCAATTGGCAATTACTTTATAACCCACTTTTATTGTGGGCTTCCTCAACGGTACTGGATGATGCTGTCACATGGTCAATATGGCACACGCTCGGCAAGATCCTCTTACAGTGTGTGAATCTGGAACCATCGGTGCATCACGACATGACAACTGTGTATCGGATTCACCCTTATCAGCGATCATCGGTAACGGTATAGTCCCACATGCCTACACGATCATTGTGATTGAGACTTACCCTCATTAGGAATCGTCCAGGCAGAGTGGCTGTGCACTGCACTGCATGAGAGCAGTCCATCGCTGCTCTGTCTCACTCTGGCAGGCGCTATCTGCGGTGCGATGCACTGCTACCCTACAAGGCAGACATCTGCAGTGACCTCCTTGACTGCAAAAGCCGGCAGTGTAGGACGCTGGCATAAGTGTGTCTTTAATTCACACTAGAAGTCACGAAAATAAATTGCTTTGATTTCACACCCCGGGGTTGTATCAATGGTATCTCTCTGTGTCGCCAATTCTCTTATTTACTTATTTTAGAGTGCAGCCATAATTTCCGTACAACTCCCAGATGAAAGAAAAAACAGCAAAGCAGTCTATTAAGTGGAGCCTGTCTTTGTCAAGAGGCACCAACAACTGCCATTCGCTACGACTACACGTCAGAGGCATTGTCATGGCGCTTGTGCCAGGCTTAGCGCACTTTCAGGCCACGTGAAATTGAAAGCAGACTCAAGGTACTACAGGTTGACTGACTGAGATGGCTAACAAAAGCACCACCTATGCTCCCCACTGTGCCAAATTGCTGTGTTATAGTCACCCAGCGCTCTTGCTTGCATTTTGTGAGCGTCACTCCTCTGCTCTTCGTTATTACTGGAGGGTGATGGAGGGCGATCGCCTCTCAAAAGTGGCCTTCGTGAGGCTCTTCCACAGAGTCAAATCTTGACAAGACTGTTACCAGTCATCAGTGAGTCCACAGATTACTTTAAGTGATACAAATCCACCCCATACCACATCAGCCCGTCGCTTTTATAGCCCTGCCACACCCTTTTAGCCCCCTCTGTCCGCCCAAACAGAAGCTGTTTGGGCATGCTGTATGACCCAGTCAAGGCAGCCTTGACCTGTCGGAGGAGATTTCTGACAGGACCGTGTTGAGATCTTCCAATGATGTGTGAGCTCCTCGCACAATCCAGTCCGATTAAACTAGGACATATCGCAGGCAGGCAATTGGAATGTTTCCAGCCAGCACAGCTGTTCTGGCGAATAGGGGGTCCACGTTTTACAAGCGTAGAGAAGAGTGGCCGTAACTGTGACCGAGAAGACAGATAATTTTGCGTGCCAAACCAAAGGTGGTCATGAGCATGCATGCCAAGTACGGGAACTCTTCTACTCTCTACACAACTGCTCCATTACTCACGCACAGTTGAGGGGGTGGAGTGATGAATGAAAGTAAAACCCTACCTCTATTTGACCAGCTCCAGATTCAGCATCAGAGCCTCCAAATCCTTCTCTGAGTGAGCGGCAATTATACAACCATCAACATGCTTAACATGTTAGATCGGGAGGAAGCCATCTCTTAACCTCACCCAGGGAGTGTTTAGACTCCCCATTGTCCTGTTATTTAAGTATTTTTTTACAACAATGGAACTATGTTGTTAAAATGATGTTCATTCATGTAGGACTCAGAAGATATCACTGTTGCATGCCAAGAAGAACCTCAGGAGGATCGGGGGGGAAAAATCACCCAGGCCAGTTGCAGAGCAATAATCAAATCATCATTTGCAACCTTTACTGCTGGGTGAACACTCGGCTATTGCAGGTCTGAATGATGGGGTCCCTAGGTGGATGCCCGCCCCCACAGTGGAAGAATAGTTGGCGCATCTTACAGATGACAAGCCAATGGTCAGTGGACAGATCAGCTCCATGGTACAGCCTGGCATGAACGACATTGGCTCGCATTCCCGGTTCCCCTCACTACATTGTCCAGACATTTTTGTTTGTAGCCGGCGTGCAACCAGCACGTGTGGATGCACCAGCGATGGAGCGGTGTGTTGTCATTATGAAGCCATCGGCTGAAGAGAAATCTTCTTCTTCTTTAGTGCTGCCTAACGGCGTGTGCGACTTCACGATGATATTGGTCCCGGTCTAGCACGGCGTGTAGAGTTTGTGCTGTTGTTAATTGTAGCCATGTTTTGATGTTACTGAGCCATGTCGTTTTGGCCGTCCTGGTCGTTTTTTCCCTTCGATTTTTCCTTCCAGGATTTGCTTTAATAGCTGGTATTTGTGGTCATTTCGGGCAATGTGGCCTAGGTAGTAACACTTCCTGCTAATGATGGTCTTCAGCAGTTGCCTGTCAGTGCCCATATCTTGCAGAACTTGTGTATTGGTGGTTTTGGCTGTCCATGGGATTTTCAGCATTCTTCGATACAGCCACATCTCGAAAGCTTCGAGCCTTTTTGTTGCTGTTGTTGTCAGTGTCCACGTCTCTACTCCGTACAGCAAAATTGACCAGATGTAGCATTTCAGTGTGCACAGTACAGAGAAATCTAACAGCGTTAATCCATTATTATTGAAGCACAGACAAAGATAGCCCGCATAGCCTGTAACAATCTGTTGAGGCAAGTGCTGTTAGCGAGCACCTATGAAGGCCGGCACGGGATACGAGGGGGTGGGTGGACAGCACCATGTCCAGCCGCCTTTATCTCTCTCTCGAGCCAATGTTTACACACTGCACTAGGTGCTCATTTGAGGCTGAGTCGACCTAAGGGAGGCCTAGGACCGGTTCAGATAATCGTCACTGGCGCTGGCCATGAGCTGGAATCGAACTCAGGTCCCCAGGTTCGTAGCGCAGAGCACTAACCACTACACTACCGCTCACCACAAAGCGCAGTCACATACACGTGCACCTACACTGACTAATCCTGCATGTGAGCACCACTCAAGGCTGGCAACGCATGCCAAGGAATATTTCGGTAAGCACCGTGTATGCCGTCTTGGTCTCGACAGTGCTGATGTACACTAACCCAAGAGGGTGCAATTTTTTTTTAAGTTGAACCAACTTAGGGGAAGCCCAGTTCAGGCTAGATGCTGCTCGGCTACGTGCGATAAGTCAAGGTCTAGAATCGCACCCTGACAGCAGTGCGGCATAGTGACCAGTCTCCTATATACACACACATCAACATACGCGTGACAACGTACAGTCGTCAACATATGCGCATACGTCGTCGCGTGTCGATGTATGCGCATCGACGTACAGGCGCCAGCACACGCGCGAACGAGCACGCACAGACAGACATGCACACGGTTATGCTGGACAAAAGGCGTAAAGTGGAGGCAGGATTTGGCAAACAAAGCCAAATGGAATCTTTCCAATTAAAAATACATTGGATGACAGAACATTCGTACATTTACACTTACAACAACAAAATTCAGGACCTTCTTAATGATGGCAGCTATACCAAAATCAACAGAGATCCCACCAACCACGTAGCAACAAAAAACAACAATATCATCACTAAATCGACTTCTCTAATCGATCAGACCAAGCAGAGCTCCCTAAAAACTTTGGCTGCTAGACCACCCAGATTTGATGGCCTTCCAAAAATCCAGAAAATAGATACCCTGCTCCGTCCTATCGTCTCCACCATTAACTCACCCACCTACAAACTGGCCCGGTTCTGTCTGAGACCCTGCTTCCATCTCAGCTGTTCTTAACTCAGCTCATTTGGTTTCTCTAATCAAGGACATCTCACTGTCAGTTTCGATGTAGTCTCTCTATTCACCAATGTACCTGTACTTGACACCATTGCAATCATTGAAAACTTGGTCAACAAGGACTGAATCCAGATTACCAACTTTGGTAAGGCACTGCCTTACCAACACATACTTCACCTGGAATGGTACATTCTACAAACAAAATGAGGGTACCCCAATGGGTTCTCCCTTAACGCCAGTGGTAGCGAATGTTTTCATGGAGAAATTTGAGACAGATGCCATCCAGACATCCACCCTAAGTCCTTCCTTGTGGAAGAGATACGTAGATGACACGTTCGTCATCTGGCCACATGGCCTGCCAGCACTGAAGCAATTTCTCAAACACATCAATTCCATACACTCGTCTATCAAATTCACCATGGAAGTGGAAAAGGATGGCAAGCTACCATTCCTGGATGTTTTGATCGAGAAGAGACCTGATGGCTCGTTGGGACATTCGGTCTACAGGAAAGCCACCCACACGGATACCTATCTAAAGCCTGACTCCCACCACCATCCAGCCCAGAAGAATTCCCTCATCAAAACACTACACCATAGGCCCGTTGCATCTCCGACCAGCACCACCTAGCTAGTGAGTTGGAGCACGTACACCAAGCCCTCAGGATGAACGGATACTCAGACCGTACAATCCGCAAAGCTGCCTCCCCAGCCATGGGAGACAACCTTCTGAGGATCCAACCAAAACCATCACTTTACCATACATACAGGGGTTACCAAAAATATTTCCAAAATCTTAAACAAACACAAGATCCAGGTTCGTTTCAACACAGTACACAAAATCCGTGATTTAATCCCATCTGTAAAGGATGTGATTCCTGACATGCAATACCCTGGTGTCTACAAACTGAGTTGTGGTTGTGGCAGCAGTTACATTGGGGAAACGAAACGACATGTCTCGGCCACGTTCGTGAACACAAGGCAGATCTGAAACACGGTAGGACCAATACCTCTGCCGTTGCTGATCATTGTTTTAACGCTGTGGCTCACACGAAAAGATTTTTCCAAGACGGAGGTACTCTGCAAACCTACCGGCTACCTTCAGAGATTTGTTCATGAAGCCATCCAGATATATAAACACAGACACAACTTCAACCGAGAAGATGGGTACAAACTGAGCAATCATTGGAACGACGTTATTAACCAGGTAAAGTCTTAACTGACTGTGATGTTTCCATCCTACCTGCCTATGTCAGCTGTTATTTCCGACTCTCTGTGTCTCTCTCTCTATGCCTCTCTCTTAGATCTCTCACATGTCCTTTGGATTGTGCACTCTCATGGTGCTAATCTCTCATTAACACTGCTGTTGTGCGCATATGCGGCATGATACTCTTATGCGGCGACGGAAGCTCATTCATGCTAATCTCCCTCCCTAATCCCTCTCTCCCTAATCTCCCCCATTAACACAACTGACGTGCTTACGTCCGTGGATGGAATTCCTTTCCAGCTCAGACCCCGCTTGCTTGCCCATCGCCACATATATAACCTTGTTGTAACTGCTCTCTCGCTGGTTCAGCAGTTCCACTGCTGGATTATATTTTTTCTGCCTGAGGACGACCGCTTGTGTTGCGATCGAAACGTCATGATTTATTTTATTTTATACCTACGTGACTTTACCGAAAGAACCAAAGAGTATACATTTACAAATTTGACGCTGTTCACAAAATGCCATGATCCAACACTGGCCCTGATCAGCGTGACCCCGCAGCTCTCTTGTCTTCCACGCAACGAATGGGAAGGCCCAGCTATGCTAGGCCCAAAAGCCCATCCTGCCTGCCCTCCCAACTCGTCTATTATGACCCCAGTCCGAAGCGCTCACTCAGCCCAAGATGGAGATGATCTAGGCAGGCGGCCGTGGCCTACTTTAGTCCAATTGGGTTATAAGGAAAGCCACGTGTTGATGTGGAAGACGACGATTGTCAGGATATAGACACTCCTCCGTCCGCCCTCGCGTGGTACTGCACTTTTGTACAATTCATGGGCTAGGCGTCGATTGCAAAATCTCCTAAACAAATGCTCATAACTCCACACAGATGGACTCACATGCGCACTCGCTGAACTGCCACCTCCCGGCGATGGCGTGTGTGAGTTTTAACACTGTTATCCACGCGTTCTGGCTTACTGTGTAAAGCGGAGTATCGGAGTCTCCTTTCCCCCTGCACATGCCACTGCTGTGCCTGCTGCTAATGATGAGAATGATGATGTGATGATGGTGCTGTTGCTTCTAAAGAAGATGTTGAGGACAAAGGATGAAAGATACAATAAGGGCAAGAATATTCTGATGAAGACGCTGATCACGTTTCTACCACTGTCACAGTCTCAACGCTGCCAATGCCGCCCACAGCCGTAGGTGAACAGCACACACACAGTGCCTCTACGCCGCACACACTTTTTACGACTTCCTCTTATTCGCAAACATGTTGTGGACTAAATGAATCGAGCCGAGATTATCCACAGCTGGAAAAATCTTTCATGATTGTTCGTGGAAAAGAGGAGTTGCGTAGCAAGGTGATACTATTATCTGCACCTATGCGCAAACGCTTTGTGCCTCAATAGATTTATTTTCGTGGGCAGTTGCAGATAACAAAATCCACCAAAAGGCCTCGCCTCCCCACCATAACATAGAGGACAAGGGGAAATGTGAGAAACAACATGTCTGTATCACCTCCATTATGATCACTATCTTGTGACTAAATATACAATGTTCATGCAATTATCAAAAATATTGGGAAAGGAAGGCAGTAGAGGTGCACAGTGGAGGTGCGGTCGCGAGCGTACGCGTCAGATGAGAGCAACGGTGGGCATCCGGTGGAGAGACTGGGCCCCATCCAGGATAATGTGGAATTGCCCAGATGTGCTCAGTGCCATCAATGGATGCGAGTGCTGATACAGCACTCTTGCGAGTGGAGGGACGCATTGATGTTCACGAGCGGCTTCGCTGTCCGCTCGTCCACCTACTTAAATGTGAACCTCTAGCTTACAACGCGTAAATAAAGTACACAGCAGTCTGCATATCTATGGACTCGTGTGCCAAGCCTATTTGTCCATATGTCACTCTTTTCACCCGTCCGCCTGGCCAGTCTCAGGCTGAAAATCTACCCATCTTAAAATACTCTGTGTGTGCGCGTGTGCCTGTCGACACGTGCTTATCTTTCTCTCTATCTCTCTCTCTTTGTGCATGGCTGAAGCCAGACGCACGGCCGTGCCGCTGAAAGCGCGTCGCTGCGATGATTCGACGCGCCACGCTCCGGTACGCAAACGTCGCAAAGGTTGCAAACGAAACCGAATTTAAGGGAATAAATTCCCTGTGCCGCATCATAGCCACTGGCCCCTTCCATAGTGCCGCAATTCATTCGTCCCCAATTTAGCAGCGGCTGGACGAGACGTCTGTGGCGCGCATCCTAACTGCATGAACGGACGCGGCATTTGTCCTAAATACTGCAGCGTGCATCCGCTGCGCTTCGTTAAGCGGTTGCCCAGGAAACCGGGAGTACGGCTTTTGGTTAACGAGCTAACGAGCGGGGAACGGCGGACGGAGGGATCGGTCGCAGGGGGGGGGGGGTATGGCGGAGGCGGCAAGGAGAGCGGGGGGGGAGGCTCACGTTGTCCATCATTTTAACGCTGCCAGTTGCTGCGTTGGGAACGGGAGAGGAAATTATTTTCCGTGACGACGCGATGGGAAACGGAGAGGGAAGACGAGGCGCGCGTTATTACGGCAGCGGAGAGACAGCGCTCCCCTGACGGACTCTGGCAAATAAAAATAAATTACACTACAGGATGTTTTGCATGCAGAGATCTGGGAATCGGACGGAGCTACGTATTGCCACGCTGCCATACGTGCACGCAAACAGAGACACCCTCACAGACACACACCGTGTACACTTACGAATACGCACGCACGAATACACACGTGCATTCAAACAGCAATGGATCTGTTCACACGTGCGTATGTATTTGTGCGTGCATCACATTTTAAACACAATTATTGCATATGCAAACACGCGCACGCAACATAATCATTGATACATGGCATCCGACACAAAGGTGCCGCTTGCTCGGTGTTTATAAACCGCTGGGCCAATTGCTGTGCAGGCAGCCAGAGAGCATGAGGGGGTTGTAGTGGAGTGCCAGCTCGCATGCACGCACGCTCGCACGCCCACTCGCCTCTGTCTCTCCCCATCCCCGATGATGTGTCTGAGCCAAATTAACCGTTACCGGGCAAATCACTTTTAGCCGACGGGCAAGATGTCTAGATAGAGATAGATACACGGGCATGCAGACAGACAAATAGATTGATATAAATCAATTAAATGACAGAGAAAGGGACAGATATGCAGGAAGACACTCACACAGGCGCAGACTTAAACCAGTAGACAAAACAAAACCCATGACACCACGGAAATAGAGCAACACAAACGAGCCGTGACCTTCGGTGTCCAATGCGCAAATTGACTAAGTCCTCGTGATGCTCAGCACGCTGACGATTACGTTAGGTGACTTTCATCATGCATCACAATTAAAATTGTATTGCACGAGCCACAAGCGCCATGGCAACGCAGTTAAGCAGATGTGTGGCGGCGCGTTTCGGAGCGCGGGGCTGCTGTGCGTGTGGGGGTGGGAGGGTGGTGGTGGTGGGTGGCAGTGATGCTGCCAGTGATGGCCATGTCAGAGCCACTGGCCCTGCATGCTTGACATCCTAGATTAGAATCCTGGGCTTGCACGCGGATGACATAAAAAGCAAGGCTCTCGCAGTCGCGGCTTCAAACGATCTCAGTTTGGGCACAAGTGGCTGCCCAGAGGTGATGGTAGCAGCATCATAGGGCGCACGTGGATGGGTGTTTCACTTGCCCCACCATGATTGGCCGTCGCTGTGACATGCAGCTCCACTCCCAACGGAAAGGTTGCGATTGTGGGGGGAGGGGGGGGGAATCGGCTGGGTCCATCACTGCTCCAAGGTCAACAAAATCAAGTACCACCGTGTGGGAAGTAAAAAAAATGTTTGACCCGATGATGAAACTGGTCCCCACCATAGGAATGTGGAATGTACGCCATTGGCTCGGCGGCGACAAATAAATAAGCACTGCCAAATGAGCGTTCGATCACAGTAGAGAAAGTATTTTTATATAAAAAACACAGTTGCTGAGCACAGGCCCTAGGGCCCAAAGCATCAAGCGCCCAGCAGCAAAGATCCCCATCAGAGTTGTCACGGTTACGAGGACCAGGTCCTCAACGTAGGAGGAAACAACAAGCGAAGTTCACAGGGACGGCAACCACGGTGGTAGTAGTAGCAATAGAAGAGTGATCGGGAGGCCACTGGCCGCCGGCGAGCGAGTGATCGGAGCGAATCAGAGAGTGCTCGATGAGCAATCACTTTAACTGTTGCTCCACTCTGAAATCTCTCAGGTGCAGTGAGGTAGGAGCTGGCGCTCCATCCCAGAGATATGGCCCTTTGATCCGAGATCTACAATGCTTTGGCAAATCAGATGACATGTGATAAAAAAAGTCTTTGGAGGAGCTGCGTATTTGGAGCATGTGATGAGAAGAGGGCCCAGGGCATCATCTTCCAGTGCTGTTCCCTAACCGCCATATCTCACGCTCTTCTGGCCACAGCTTCTTTCACACCGTACATAGCCAACCACGCTAATCGGAGGTGTGAGTATCCACCTTGTGGCAGAACTAAATTGATATTAGTCTGACAATTAAATGATAAAGTGTGTGATGTACAACAAACTCATTTGCCTCCATGAACCAAATAAGTAACAATACCTTTTCCCCAAATGGTGAATCGATATGTGTGATAATAACATGTGATGCTACCAGCCACAGCTACACATCTCCTATGGGACCCTGGTCTCACCCGATACACAGCTCTTGATCCATTCCCCACAGAATTCTCGTCACGCTCAAACAGAACCCTTGAAGGATAACATGGGTCAAGGGTCGTAGCGGTACAACCTTGCAAGTGCTCACTCACACCACAGCTGGCATCAGGGCCTCCACTAGAGAAAGCTCTGGAGGGCATTTCCCCAACTGCCGATCGGCTGACTGGTGAACCCGTTTACTCGGTGGACTGAGGCAATGGGGAGTGGGGGGGTGTGAAGAGAAACCTGCCCAGTGGTTCATCTGCCGCGCTGGGAGAGAGACTCGAAACGGAGACCTCTGGATTGCATGTCCACTGTGTGCCAACTATTACACCAATGTGGTACCTCGCTGTGGTTGACAGCGAACTGCAGAATGTTGGTGAACCGTACGTGTATACTCATACCGAGTTCGTACTTCCCCAAGGATACACACAAATTCTGTATACTTTTGTTCGTGACATTCCAATTATCCTCCATTGATTACAAAGGTGGCTTCACTGGATTAAATAATTGATGGCTGTTTTAGGCAGGGTTCTGAGATGGAAATGCAGCGCAGATGATACGTTAATATGGTAATGTGGTAATGTGCTTCGTGGTTTTTGAATTGGGGCGAAGCTAGAAAATTGTCACCCCACGCTGTTATTATCAAGTTGCATGAAAATGTAATTAGCCAATAATATGTAAATTATGCGTACATGTATGTATAATACGAGAGTTCACCGGCAGTCGCCGATCGGTGGGATAGGCTGTGCCGGTTCAGCCATCAGCCAATCGAATGGATGCGCCAAGTTCAAGGGCGGAGCTCAGGGGTTATTGTGGGTAAACATCTAGAAGGTTCGTGAGGGGCGTGGCTATAGGCGGGGCTTGGTGACGTGTGAAGGGTTATAAGGGAAGCAGGAAGCAGCTAGGGGTCAGTGTGTGGAGTCTAGAGGTGAGACCACGTCTCGTGCCTCCGACACGCCAGCGGCCACGTGGCAAGCAGGAGGACGTCTCCTTGCGCGCCGTCTGCCAGCGGCGCGCGGGAGCGGAGCACGAGCGAGCTGTGCGCGGAGTGGCAACATCGAGCGCGCGGAACGAGAGTGGAGCAGGGTTGGAGCGAGAAGAACGCGGAGCTGTCCGGTCGACGGGAAATAAATAATAAAGAAGACCCGAACTACAGATCGGCGTCGAAGTGCTTTATTACATATGCATACGCACAAATATGCATAAACAAACCCACCCTTATGCACACACACACGAGCAAGTACACACACGGATGTGTAACAGCTACAGGTGCACCACGCATGGATGCGAGTGCACTGCACACGCAGAGCCTTGTGTGGCCTTTAACAAGTGGGACGAGCGCTGTTAGCGAGCAGCACTTATAAAGGCCGGAGTGGGTGGCCAGCACCACGCCCGAACACCTCTGTCTCCATAGTGACGATGTTTACACGTCACCCCAGGTACTCAGAGGCTAGGTCGACCTAGGGGAAGGCCCAGATTTGGTTCAGATATTGTCACTGGGGTTGGTCGTGAGCAGGAATCAAACTCGGGTTGCCGGGGTTCGTAGCGCAGTACGCTAACCGCTACACTACAACTCTCCACATACACACATTCAAACTAATCTAATGACTAGTTGTACTGTATATAGCATAGTTCATGTAAATTTCATTTCACAACACCGTGGAACCACAGACAAGCTGGAAGGCTACCAGGCAGTGAACCAACAATTTTGCTCTGCAGTTCTCTATATATTAAGATGTTTTCAGCCAATTAGTGAGTGATTACACGTGAGAGGAAACCCAAGAATGCGAAGAAAACCCACGCCTGAGAGGGGGCAACACTCTTGCCTACAGGAGGATAGATGATGTGAGTCCACAAGTTGCTGTACCGCATTCTGCTGGCGAGCTAGGGTATGGGAAGGGAGTCTCGCAACATTTTGTAATTTGTGTGGTGCTCAACCAACCCTCGCTGCTGCCTCCACACAGTTCTGGATTACAAATGCACCACCACATACAAAGATACCCATATAGCCCCGGCAAGTGCTCTTTGCGAGTAGCACCTATGAAGGGTTGGCATAGCACACCAGGGGTGGGTGGCCAGCACCACGCCCGGCCGCCTTTGTCTCCCTAGTGGGATGTATACACACCGCACCAGGTACTCATTTGAAGCTGAGTCGACCTAGGGGAGGCCCGGGACCAGATAATCATCCCTGGTCTTAGCCGTGAGTGGCAATCAAACTCGGGTCACCAGGTTCGTAGCGCATTGCGCTATGTGCTACACTACTCCTCCCCACCACATACACACGCACACACATGCATGCACGCACGCACGCACGCGTGCACACTCGTTTACTCATGCAAACACGCGCACACGCGGACGAGGCTCACAGAGATGCACCGGTGAAGAAGTGCACAGCGAGAGAGATAGAAAGATCAAGTGAGAGATTTGGAAAGAATTAGAGATGGAGAAAGACGCAGAAAAAGAGACAACAAGGTGAAGAGAGAGACGACTAACAACGAGAGATTGACATACGGGTGGTACAAAAGGGAGATGGTGAGGCACAAGCGGAGGAGAGAGAAGAGCGTGGTGTGGCTGAGCGGTACCTTGCGTGAGGGAGCCATTCTGCCCCGCATCCGCCGATGAGCATCGCTTCTGTGGAGAAATGCTGCACTCACGCACAAAGACACACAGACACACACCTCCGATGAGCAGTTGGTTACGTACTTTACGAAGAAGTTCAACACGCATGGATGCACACATAGATGCATGCACACATAGATGCATGCACACATAGATTCGTGCCCCACCGTAGACTCCTGTGCTAAGGCCAGTGTAACACGGACAGGGTCAGCACAACGAGCACCGTGCCCGACCACCTTTGTCTCCCCCCAGTGCCGATGACAAGACCCGGGGTTGGCGTTTGAAATAACGCAGTCGCAGCTCGCCAGCGTGTGCGACGCGAGTGCCAATGGTGGCCGCTGCGCTGGCAACTTACCCGGGAGCCAGTACTGAGGTCAGTGTCTCCGTAGCGATGAAAGTGCCGCCGCAGCATTAACCAGAGGGGGGGGGGGGCCTGCCGGTTCGAAGCGCCAAATCTTTGCAATAAGCGTCGAACGTGCCCATTGCCGAGCCACGTGTCCACCCACAGGAAAGCCACGTTGTGATTTTTCATCATTTCGGGTGGCAAGGTGGGCACGGTGGTAAAACACTGGTGTCTCAAACCAGGAAACATTTGTAATCGATTCCTGACTCAGGAACTTTTCGTACGTAGGGTTTGTACATTGATCCCTGTTCCACTTCAGGTTTCCTCTGGGTTCTCCGATTTCATCCCAATGCTGAAAAATTACCCGCAAATTACTCATTTGGGATTAAACGTGGCAATGCTGGGAAAAACTTAACAGGATCCCCCTGAAATAGTGGCCTGAGACCCAGCGAGGCTCCCCTGGGTGAACAAGCATCATAAGCACGCCTGCACCACTGCCTTTATTTCTTTAGATTTAATTTTTTTTATTACATTCACAAACTAAAATATTACAATTGCGAATAATTTTCCCACGTGTCAGGGCCACTTTCGTGTTCCTATTTAGCCGCATTGTAGTACATATGTGGGGTGGAAATATCTCGCATTGGGCCCTATCCAGCGAATTTTATTATGAAAAAATTATAATACTGGGCTTACGACACGCAGGGCTACAGCTTCTATTAGCGTCCACAAGGCTGGCTACTGGATTCAGACTCATGCCTGCAAGTGAGGTCATTTCCCCACAATTAAACACGGAGTGCTCATTTTAGTGAGCTGCTGCCACAAAGTCACGCACTCACCGCAGCGCGGAAAAGCCAGCGCAGCAAGCGAGCTGCTACACAAAGTCTTCCCATACGATGCTGCCAACTTGAACCGTTATGAATGCCCCTCTCATTTACCCAGCAAAGCCTCACGAAGTCGCTCTATTCCGGAGGGTTCCACATTTGGATACTTGGTCAATTTAAATTGCGCGTGTTTGGCGTGTGGGCGGAAACCACAGCGCCCCGAAGAGAGTCCACACACGCACGAGGGATAACACCCACAGCTGGATTCACTCTACACATGGGCTAAGACCATTGCTGTTCCACCACCTGCTGGCCAGCTCACAGTCTCTATTCACAGTGGTCACCCACCTAAGCAGATCTGCGCAGGCTGAGACCTGCTTAGCATCTGAGATCCTCAGAGATCGGGCACTCTAAGGGTAATTCTTAAATAAATCGCGTAACTTTAACTAGGCAAGCCGCCATTGGGATCGATGGTCTGTTTTTAAAAGATAACAAAATAAAGTCCAAGTACCCATAATCACATGAGCAATGGACAATACTCATCACTGTTGGAAATCTTGTGGCAGTGGTGGCAGATCCACATTCCTATAAAAGGCATCAGTGCATTTGTAGGGGTGTTACTGAGGGGCTGTTATACAATGGATCAGATGGGAAAGAAACACAGTGGGCGTGCTATGTCGGTGCACGGGAAGGTGCTCCCAGAGACGTCCGCATCGGGCAGCCTGGGGGCTGACTCGGAGCTGGGATCCCCCGGGACCCACCCTCAGCGGGGGTTTGGTATAAAAGGGGATGAGCCGGAGGCTCGGGGAGGGATGTTGAAGCTAACCAGTGAAGATCGAAGATCGTCATAGATAGAGCCCTGGACTCCCTGGATTGCCGCCCTTGTCAGGGCCGGACAGGATCGAGCCAGCGGCGTGGTCCCGAGAGCCAGAGCCGGTGCTCTTGTAAGAGCTGGTCTGGGACTCCGGGTACCGTGAGCCCGACTTACCAGTGTCGGGCTAGCTAGCCTTCCCTAGCCCGTTAGTGGAGAACCCAGGGGTAGGCTAGGCGTAGCTAGAAGTGTATCCCCAGTTAGACGGGTGAGGGGCCGATACCCCTCCAGTGTTGTATGTCAGTGCTGTACTGTACCGACACGGAATAAATACGTGTGCCTCCAACCCCGGTGTCAAAGTCTCTTGGAACACTATTACACATTCATAAGACGACCGCTGTGAATCTCTGAGAAAACAGTGCTCATTTTATTGACCCCAGAGACTTTTGTTGTGGGCCGAGTTGACTCATGCCACTCGGAGCTTGTGAGCACGGTCACACGCACACCGTCACACACTTCCTTTAGTCAAAGGTAGAGGTCGAGCAATGAATTAGCTCAGGTGCACGGTGGACTGTCAATCCCAAATCATGAGACATGGCTAATGTTGTTGATGACTCAATAACGAACTTTGGTTAATGATGCAGATACACGTTGGCCTCCTCCCGCAAATATGTTGCAGGGCCCGTGGCCTTCACTCAACAATTTCCAACCTAAACCATCACAAGTCAACCCTCACCCGGCGAACCGATTTTGATTCCCGCTCACGGCCAACACCAGTGGCTTGGAGTGATACCTGAATCAGTCCTGTGCCTATCCTGGGTCTACTAAGTATTAAATGAGTGTCAAAAAAATCACCACTGGGGAGACAAAGGTGGCGAGGCACGGTCCTGGCCACACTACCCATCATGCCCCGTGCTGACCTTCATAGGCGCTGTTACTCGCTAACCGCACTTCCCCAACAGTCCGCGTAGGCGACACGGGGATCATTGTCTTTTGCGAGGGTGCATGTGTGTGAGATTGCAAAGGCACCTTAGTACACGCGCAAGTATGCATGTGTGCGATGCGATGCGTGAACTTATCATACCCAAATCACATCGCGCGCCTCCTCGTCGTCATCAGCGCCGCATTTAATAGCATCCCGTGTAAAGAAAACGGGTGCTCATGAGATCGATGCCGTCCGTGTCGAGCAAGATATCTGTTACGTGGCAGCGTTCACACGGCGGGCAGCAGTGCGAGCGCCTCTGGGTGTGACTCGTGTCCCTCCTCCCCCTAGGTTCAAGTGGCTAAAAAGCAAGGTGGCGATACGGTCGATGTCATCAGCGCTACACGGAGACAGAGGTGGCGAGGGGTGCATCACCTCCACCTTGTTCTCAGTGGCTTTGATAGGTGCTCACTAACCTCAAGCATGTCTGTGTGTTTCTGTGTGTGTACGCACATGTGTTTGCATGCACCGTTTGTTGTTGTTGCGTGTACGTTTGTGTGAATGTGTGCATAACTGTGTTTATAAGCATTCGTGTGTTTATGTGCATGTACTGTGCCAGCCTTCACAGGCGCTCACTGACAGCACTCGCCCCAAAAAAGGCTGTTGAAGCTAGAAGGGGACATTTGTCTTGACTTCTACGTGCTGCATATACACGTGTGTGCGTGTATTTTGCCTCACGGCAGATGGGAGCGGATGTTCACAGGAAGTTCCTGTTTTTTTATGCTAATTTTGGTCACGTGACCAGGAAGTGACGATGTTAGATTACACTGTACCACGCGGGCGTCGGCCATTACACAGATAAATCAAGATGGCGGCACGCATCACATCTCAGTGAGACCACAACCGCACTTGTCCATTGTGGGAGCTTAAGAAGCATTATCTGTAAGTTTGTTTATATTCCTATAATATTGGCAATGCTGTTGTAATGTTGGAATGACCGTTATAGTGATGTAAATGCCTTTATGGTGCCGTTAAGTTGTTGTAGTAAATACGAGGCCTAGTTAGTAACGAATCCTGCGACTTTCCTTATTGTGAATGTTACTTGTGATTTAGTAGGTCGAGTCAGACTTGTGCCTATGTTGCGATCCTGAGAGTAAAGATGACGAAGCATCTCATCCACAGTTTAGTGTTATGTGTAATGCTGTACATTTGGGGTGCAGTGGGATGAATACACGATGTGCCTGTATGCAACGCACCGGCTTGTGCTCTTGTCTAGCTGTTCAGTGGTAATGTAGGGGGCCTGGTCCGTCCAGGATCTATTGTTATCTAAGACAATGTTCTGATGCTGTGGTTCATTGTGTTGGTGTTTCCGGATTATAACAGATGCTGTATCTGTGTTTTCTCACCAGTTTTACCTTAATTTTTGGAGCTTTCGTGACTGCAGGAATTATTCTTTGGTTTTTTCGGTAAAGTCACGTATAAAGATAAAAGAATAAATTAAATAATAGCATACGACGTTTCGATTGCAACACAAGCAATCATCATCAGGTATAATGAAATAGCGACATAGAATCTAACCAGAAAACTATAGACAGACATGTAAGCAGACAGATATCACCAAGATACATAGAGAGAGCAACCCAGGAACAGAGAGGGGTGATCGTCTCTGTGGGGTGGCCTTAAATAGACAGAGGGGGGCGGAGCAGAGAGAGGGAGGGGTAGGGAAACATTTACATGTCAATGAGTATGACGGGAGGGCAAGTAGGTAGCAGCTTAGGGAGACAGAACACACTAATTAAATAACCTAGCAAAGTATCCTACCCCTACCTCTCTCTGCCTCCGCCCCCCTCTGTCTATTTAAGGCCACCCCACAGAGACGATCACCCCTCTCTGTTCCTGGGTTGCTCTCTCTATGTATCTTGGTGATATCTGTCTGCTTACATGTCTGTCTATAGTTTTCTGGTTAGATTCTATGTCGCTATTTCATTATACCTGATGATGATTGCTTGTGTTGCAATCGAAACGTCGTATGCTATTATTTAATTTATTTTTTATCTTTATACGTGACTTTACCGAAAAAACCAAAGAATAAATCCTGCAGTCACGAAAGCTCCAAAATTAAGATTGAACCACTTCTACGGGGAATCAAGTTTAACTTTTTCTCTCTCTCTGGTTTTTGTTCTCTCTCTCTGCCTGATATTAGGTAATTTTTCTGTCTACACTCGTTTTTTTTATCGTTCTTAGATTCCTCGTCTGTGTGTCTCCGTTCCTCTGTTTTATGTTTTGTCTTCTTTGGAATTTCACATAAATTCTAACTTAGCAATCTTAAATACGTATCGACCAGGCTATGCATTAATTGTGTGTTGACCGACTCTCTGTGTCGTTTTACATAACATTTCGATACTTTGCTAGTTATTTAATTAGTGTGTCTGTCTCCCTAACTGCTTACCTTACTTCCCTCCGTCGTACTCATGACATGTAATTTTTCCCTACCTCCTCTCTCTGCCCGCCCCTCTGTCATTAAGGCACCCACAGAACGATCACTCTCTGTTCCTGGTTGCTCTCTCATGTATCTGGTGATATCTGTCTGCTTACATGCGTCATAGTGCAGATCTTGACAGCTATTCATTGATCCTAGACCAAGTTATGTAATAAAGCCTATGCTACTATTAAAACTGCTTTATACATATGTAATGCGGTTGTAAACGGCCCTTCTGAGGTGCCGTCAGGGGGGGAGGAGTTAGGTCACGTGGGGGGCAGAGGGGTTGAGTATAGAAGGAGGGGAACCGGAAGAGCAAGGGGAGTGACGGGGAGCCAGGAACAGAGGAAGGCCACGTAGGGCGAAGCGGGGTGTGGCGAGATCGCCACGAACACGGGGGAAGCGAGGATCGGCACCGTTGGCCAGCGGTGACCGCCCGAAGCAGCGAGGAGGCTGCAGTCAGCAGCGGGCTGCACAGAGAGGGTGGGCAGCGGGTCTGCATACAGTGACAGCCAGAGGGTCTGCACATAGGGGTAGCAGCAGGAGTCTGCATAGGGTAGCAGCGAGTCTGCAGGGAGGAGGTTACAATAGATGAAGCAGAGAGTCAGAGGGGAGAGGAAGCTATAATAGCAGTGAATAGCCGGGGGCTACAAATACAGGAGTTATAACAGAGTGCCGTGTGGGTAAAGACGTGAACCTGAATAAAGACACGAAGACAGAAAGAAGTGTTCGAGTCCTTTTATTACACTGGAGTCAGAAGTGAAACGGCATGGCGAAACAACTGAGGAAGAAGAATATCCCATCTCCGGCGTCGGCTTCATCATCGGACGACGACGATCTTCCTCCTGAGGTCGGCTTCACTTCGGCGGAGGGAGAGATCCGTGAAGGCCCGGGTGTGGAGGAGGTTGCCACTGCGCCCGACTTATCTGCGTTGAAGGACGAAGATTTAAGATGGACCCGGATGGCGGAGCAACTGGCGACCTTAAAAACCGTCATCACGGAGTTGTGTGACCTTGTCACGCCAAGGGCGACGTTGGAAGGTGATGGTGGTGATCGGCAGGAGCCCGGGTCGTCTTCGATGGCGCCGCCATCGACCACGCGGCGTGAAGACGCCATCTTGGGCGTGGCGCACCACGGAAGGCGGGAAGCCGCCATCTTGGGGCCGCCACGAAGATCGTCCGCCATCTTGGCGACACCGCGTTGCGACGCCTTGCTGAACTTGCCGCCGGAAGAGTCGGTGACGGACGGAAGCAAGCCAAGGAGCCGCAGTCGTCACCTTACGACTGTTAAGGAGTTCTCCATCGGGGGCGATTGGAGTGCGTTCGCTTGTCGATTTTTGGCGGCGGTACGAACGGCAAGGTGGACGGACGCCGAGGCGCTGGAGGTGCTTCCGACTCTCCTTGACGATGAGTCTGTTCGTTTTTTTCGCTCTATAAAAGCTGCAAAGAAGAAAACATTGCGGGGAGTGTTCGACGAAATGGCGGACGCGTACGAGCCACCGGATGACGCCCATCGCCGCTTCGTGCAGCGGCAACGCGCACCGGAGGAGTCGCCTGTAGCGTACAGGGGCGCCGTGCTGGAACTCGCGATGGCCGCTTACCCGGAGACGGAGCCTGACCTGCTGGAACCTCTCATCTTGGGGAAGATGTTGGAGTTATCCCGGGATCTGGGCATTCCTATGCCGGCGTGCGGTCACGAGAAACTCACGTCCCGGACCGCGGCCAAGTGTTTGGACGCCCAGTTCAATCTCCGCCGCTGGAAACAAGTCACGGCGTGGACGGGCGGTCCTGTCGTCGATGGGGGGGCCGTAGGGTGGGACCCTACAAAGGCCGTGTTCGTGCCGGATGCGACCGGCCCAAAGGAGCTGTCGGCCGCCTCCACTCCGTGGCCGGCTCGAAGCGAGCCGGGGCCGCGGGCTCCGCCGCCGGCGCGGCCACGTCGGGACGGGGTGCCTGCTGCGCGCCGACCCGACGTCGACTGTTTCCGCTGCGGCCGTCGGGGCCACTATGCCAGGGACTGCTGGGCCCGGGTTCCGGGGCCGCCCCAGCAGGAGGCCTCGATCGCGGACGTCCCAAAGAAAGACCCTCCGGCACAGGCAAGTCGGTGCGCACCAGACACCCGGCAAGGCCTGACACCTCACTCATCGCCGTTGTTGTGCGACGCGGATGTTCTAAAATATGGGAGGCCAGTATCTGCGCCTTGTCGCTCGATAACGCAGTGGCGTAAGTTGGCTCGGCGGGTTGTCGCGGCCGCTACAGGTTCGTCCACTGTACCGGGGTCGATCCAAGGGGTGGACGTGCGTATTTTGGTGGATTCCGGGGCGTCCGCGACCATTATTTCGGATGTCATATTCCATCTTTTGAACATCCCACCGGGGGCCGTGAGGCCGGCTTACGCTTCCTGCATCGCTGCGAACGGGGGTAGTATGGGCATCGTGGGACAGGTGGACGCTAATATTTCTATCGGGGGGTCTCGGCCTCGGGCGTTGTGTTAATTTCGAGGTCCCTGGCGGTTCCTTGCTTGTTGGGCACGGATTTTTTGGCTAAGATGCCCATTCTAATTAGAATCAATGAAAATTGCATTGAACTACCAGGGGGCCGCAAATTGGCGTTTTTACAGTCCGCCTGGGGGCGACCGGCTCCGGTTGCCCAGGTGCAGGCGTTATCGGAAGTTTCGGTTGATATTCCACCTGGCTCGCAGATGCTCATTCCCCTACGATACCGGAAGCCGGTTCCGGGTCGGCAGGGTGCTTGTGGAATTTTGCTGTCGCCGTCCGCCGCTGTTACGGGCGGATTGGCACTGGTGGGGGCGCAAACCATTGTCCGTCCGGATCAACGCCCGTTTTTGCAGGTGTTAAATGCGAGTTCTGAAAGCGTGTGTGTGCCGGCTGGTACCGTTGTGGCACACGCCACTACGGCGTTTACGGCTCAGAGTGACATTCCGGACGGGGGGCTGGTGGGTGGTGTTTCACACGACGGAGGGGTGGACGATCGTTGGATCGCCGAACTATGTGCGGAAAATTCGGCCCTTTCCGCTGAGCAGCGTTGTGCGATTCATAAATTATTAGCGAGCTATTCCGATGTGTTTAGCTCGGACGATTTGGACTTGGGACGCACCTCGCTGCTCTCTCATCACATCGAAACGGGGGACGCGGCCCCTATCCGCTTGAACTCGCGTCGGATGAGTCCGGCTGAGCGTGAGCACGTTCGAGGGGCAGTGGAAGACATGTTGAAAGCGGATATTATATCTCCGTCTAATAGCCCGTGGGGCGCGCCTGTTGTGTTGGTTAAAAAGAAAGATGGTAAATTACGATTTTGTGTGGATTTTCGGAAGTTAAATAAAGTGTCGGTGGCAGATGCGTATCCCCTGCCGCGTATGGACGATTCTCTCGACGCCTTGTCAGGGGCTAAGTTTTTTTCAACGCTAGATCTCTCTTCGGGCTTCTGGCAGCTTCCCCTTGACGAGCCCTCGCGGGAAAAGACAGCGTTCCGTACGCCGCAGGGGTTGTTCCAATTTAACTGTCTGCCGATGGGGTTGAATGCAGCCCCTGCCACCTTTCAGAGATTGATGGAGTTGGTATTGACGGGGTTGCAGTGGGAGACATGTCTCATTTATTTAGATGATATTATTGTCTTCAGCCGCACATTTGATGAGCATTTATTGCGGTTGGAGGCCGTTTTTGCCAGAATGCGTTCTGCTAATTTGAAATTCAAGCCTAAGAAATGTCATCTACTGCAACGTTCCGTTCGATACTTGGGACATATTGTTAGTGCGGACGGGGTGGCCACGGATCCAGAGAAAACTGCGTGTGTCCGGGATTGGGCAACCCCGCCACGGTGGGTGATGTGCGTCGGTTTTTGGGGTTCGCCTCATATTACCGGAGGTTTGTTCCGAATTTCGCTACTATCGCCAGGCCTTTGCATCTCCTTACTGGGAAGGGGCACAAATTTGTGTGGGGACCGCCGGAGGAGGCGGCGTTTCGGAGCCTGCGCGATCTACTGGCTACTGCGCCGACGTTGGATTATCCGGATTTTGAACATCCCTTCATTCTGGATACTGATGCGAGTGACACCGGGATTGGGGCGGTGTTGTCCCAGTCAAAAGGTGGTGTTGAGCGTGTGGTGGCGTACGGGAGTCGGGTTTTGTCTCCCGCGGAAACCGTTACTGCGTCACTCGCAGGGAACTTTTGGCTATTGTGTATTTTCTCCGCCAATTTCGACCGTATCTGTACGGTCGGTCGTTTATTGTCCGAACGGACCATGCGGCCTTGCAGTACGCTCTTAAGATGGACCAGCCATCCGGACAATTGGCGAGATGGCTGGACACGTTGCAAGAATTCTCCTTCCAAATTCACCATCGGAAGGGTGTGCGTCACGCTAACGCGGACGCACTGTCCAGGTTGCCGCAACAATCCCCTTGTGCGTGTGCGTCGGGGACGCATAGGTGTGGACCGGCTCAGCCCCCCCTCAGCCTGTCGCGCTGGCAGTGGATGTTCTCGAAACTCCGCTTACACCGGGACCGGTTGAAGGGGGACCGGCTGACGGGATTTTGCGTCTTCCAAGGTCTGTGTGGATTCGGGAGCAAATGTTGGACGATTCTTTGGTGTCGTTACGGAAACGAACGGAGAGGCGGGTAAGGAAGTCGGTGCGGGTGGTAATTCGGAAACTGCTCTCCGAGATGGGTTACTGATGTGGAGGGAAGGGATACAGGAACACTGGCGTCTCGTTGTGCCTGCGTCATTGCGCTATGAGTTGATTAGATCTTTGCACTGTGACACACTTTTACACCTGGGGGTGCAGAAAACCCTATTGACGCTGCAACGAGACTATTATTGGCACGGCATGACGACGGATGTCGTCGGTCACGTTCGCGCGTGTCCCGATTGTGCCCGCCGTAAGCCGCCTAAACATCCATATGTTCCGCCGATACAATCGATTAAAGTATCTCGGGTTAATGAGCTGGTGGCGTTAGATATTTTGGGACCCTTTCCGCCATCAGCTAAAGGGAATAAGTATTTACTGGTGGGGGTGGAGTACCTCTCTCGCTGGCCGATGGCCTGGCCCTTGCCTGACCAGTCAGCGGCGTCTATCACTGACGCCTTTCTATTTGGGTATGTAATGGACAAAGGGGCTCCGGAGAGGCTCCTTACGGATCAGGGACGTAACTTTTCGTCTAAATTGTTGGGGGAGGTGTGTGCGGCTCTTGGAACTAAAAAGATACGGACGTCCCCCTACCACCCGCAAACGGATGGTATGGTGGAACGGTTGAATCGGACTCTGTCCGCCATGCTGTGCCATACAGTCGGGGAAAACCAATCTGATTGGGATTTGCATATCCCTGGGGTGCTTTCGGCGTATCGCATGACGCCGCACGCGGCTACTGGATACTCGCCGTTTTTCCTTATGTACGGCCGTGAGAACGTGCCGCCGATTCATGACCAGTTGGGAACCGGTGCGAGGGGGCCTGTTAAGCCTCTTCCTGAGTATATTAAGGACAACGTTCGGCGTGTCGCTGAGGCGAGGGAAAATGCCCGCATGGCTACTGCCAAGGCTCAGGCCAGGAATGAGCGGTGTGCCCGACGTTCAAAGGGGGAGTGTCCCTGGAAAAAGGGGGACCTGGCCTGGCTTCATTGCCCACAGGTGCGGCCAGGTACATCTCCTAAATTACATCGACCTTGGCAGGGTCCGGTCCGCCTCATTGAGGTTCCCAACCCACAGTCGGCGCGTGTTCAGGTTGGTGCACGGCGTTGGTTCGTGCACACGTCCCGGTTGAAGCCATACATTGCCCCACGGCCGGATGCGTCATCTCCCGAAGTTGCCTTGCCGGGGTCTGTTGCTGCCGACTCGCCCTTGCCTGTGTCTGCTGACCTTGCGAGAGCGCCTGTCGTACCCTTCACAGACAAGCCGGCCGTGACAGCGCAGGGAGGAGGACCTTCCGCTTGTGGGACGCCGACCGGAGCCGCAGAACCCACGGGACCTGCAGCTCTTCCTATCCCTCCGCGGACGCGAGTACGGGATGTTTCTGGACGCGAGCGGGACAGTGGCGGGCCTCCAATGGCGACGGAAGAACTTGCGCCCGTCGCCCCTAAAACCCTTCCACGTTCCCGCTCGGCGGGTGGGCCGCCGACCGTCCGGGACGGCCCGGCTACCCGTACTCGCTCGAAATCCCTCACGTTTCGTTAGATTGTGTTGTGTTGTGTTATTGTTATGATGTTCTTCAATGCTTCGTGTCTTTTTGCGTGTTGGCCCTTTACACCCGCATTGCTTTTCAGGTTGCAATTCAGCCGAGGTCGGCTGGATTTTCTTTAAGGGGGAGGGTGATGTAATGCGGTTGTAAACGGCCCTTCTGAGGTGCCGTCAGGGGGGGAGGAGTTAGGTCACGTGGGGGGCAGAGGGGTTGAGTATAGAAGGAGGGGAACCGGAAGAGCAAGGGGAGTGACGGGGAGCCAGGAACAGAGGAAGGCCACGTAGGGCGAAGCGGGGTGTGGCGAGATCGCCACGAACACGGGGGAAGCGAGGATCGGCACCGTTGGCCAGCGGTGACCGCCCGAAGCAGCGAGGAGGCTGCAGTCAGCAGCGGGGCTGCACAGAGAGGGTGGGCAGCGGGTCTGCATACAGTGACAGCCAGAGGGTCTGCACATAGGGGTAGCAGCAGGAGTCTGCATAGGGTAGCAGCGAGTCTGCAGGGAGGAGGTTACAATAGATGAAGCAGAGAGTCAGAGGGGAGAGGAAGCTATAATAGCAGTGAATAGCCGGGGGCTACAAACACAGGAGTTATAACAGAGTGCCGTGTGGGTAAAGACGTGAACCTGAATAAAGACACGAAGACAGAAAGAAGTGTTCGAGTCCTTTTATTACACATATATACATGTGAGTCCATCGAGATATTTTCTCACCATTTGAAGAGAAATTTGGGTCAAACAAGCACCAAAGTGAAACCACCCTGTATGTTTTAGCAAACATGCATTATTGGTGCATTCTGCCCTTGTGTAGTGTTTTGCACTTGACTTGCAATCAGAGCTCATCAGTTTCAACCCAAAGCTATGCAGTGGTGTAAATGGTTACACAACAGTCGATCAGCAGGTTGTGTATGGTGGGCGAAAGTATAAGACATTTGGCCATTGTGGAAAAGTAGGTCAATATCCCCTCTGGAGGAGCTGTCTGCTGGCAGTGGGCAAGTAGTTGGGAGGGCTGCCCCTTTAACTTATTTGACTTTACATTCTTGGTGGTGAAGGGGGATGTTGATGTCAAAGGTCAGGAGTGGGAGTTCGGGGACAGCAGTTTCTGTTGTCTCAGTTGTTGCCTCTGCCCGCATCTCAGGGGAGGAGTCGAGGGCAGCACTGGGAGGAGAGGGGAGCGGCCGCCTACGCTGGGAGGAGACGGAGGCCCACCACTCAGTGGCAGCAGGGACAGCAGCAAACAGCGGATCCCAGCTTGCAGGCAAGGGCCAGATTGATGTATAAATATAATTCAAGATTGGGCTCAATCCAGCAAAGCCACAGCCATATCAGGGCCAACATGTTTTCATAACCTTTGTACAACTGGGCCTGTGGCCACATCGTAACAGAGCATGTGTGTCTCTGTGATTATTTTAAAACCATGGTTGATAATCAAAGGTCCAAAATGACATACGACCAGCAACAAACAGCTCTATTGAAGGTGTAAAAGATCAGAGTTAATATGGTTCTTGCATTGAACAAGGCTATAACAACTTGGTAATAGAGATGATGGGATGGAATTTCAAAATCGAGCAGTGTGAGGAAAGAAGCAAAGCGAGAAGAAATTTGACCTGCAGTACAGTGGTTCAACACATTAATGCTGACCGAGTCCTCAACATGGGTGTAGGAAAATCAATGAATCGTTTCTACGTGCACTCAACCTGTCTTCACTCTCCTGTGGCCCATAAAAAGGCAGAATGTGCATGACAACCTCCTACGCAGAATATAAAAACCGATAATCTAAACAGGTAACTTGTATATATTTCAGGTATCACTGTATCATGATCGGTGTAATTTATTTTCAGCAATGGTTCTGTGTCTTGTAAGTAGCGTAAAAATATAAACATGTCATGCTCGTGCTTCTCGGTTTAGGGCTCAAAAGTCAGGATAATTAACACTGGCCCTGTCACCTTCTCCTCTAGGTAAACTGTTGGACAAAACCCTCCCAGGATATGTCAAGGATGACAGACACACACCAGCAGAATCGCTTGTACCTCATACCAACCAATTGACCGCCAATGGCGGCAACAGCAGCAGGAACCGCAGCATCAGGTGATGGGCGAAGACCGGGTTAACACCGATTGTGCCGCAACTAGCACCACCGCAAGCCCACGGCTCCCGCCAGCTGGCGCGCAGCCGTCATCACCGCTGCCACTAGACGACGCAGCCGGGAGCCCGGCGGCGCAATTATCGGCGTTGGTGGTGGCGTTGGCATCGGCGGTGTCGGAGCCGGCAGGGGCGGGGGACGACGCTTCGAATGCGCGCAGTGTGGCCGGCGCTTCTCGCGTTCCGAGGCGCTGGTGTTCCACATGCGCACGCACACGGGCGAACGACCCTACGGCTGTGACGTGTGCGGCCGTGCCTTTTCGCTGCACTCGAACCTCAAGGTGCACCGTCGGACCCACACCGGCGAGCGCCCACACCGATGCGACGTGTGCGGCCGTGGATTCACGCACCGCTCCAGCTGGAAGAGGCACCAGCGTACGCACGACCGCATATACATGATGCAACAGCTACCAACGACAGTGCCACCGCCGCTGCAGACGATGGCGCAGCGCCAGTACGGCGATCGTACACTCTAGACCTCCGCTTTGTGAGTTGACAATAACGGACTCCCAGTGCGTGCCACACGTAGAGTGCTTAAGCACTTTCCAATGAGCCAGCAATTGGCATACAGGTTTCCGTTATACATTCCGTGTTGCACCAAAGAAAGTACCAATTTTAAAGCAGTACGAGCAGAACAATGATCAAGCTCTGCTTGACTTATTAAATGAGGCGAGACGCCAACAGCGGTGTGGTACAGCAGAGGGCCTCGACTTCACAGATTCCAGCCGCAAGGCCTGGAACCTGCTCCGCACTCTTGGTGCTGCAAAATCAACAGCTTCCCAAACCCCAGGAGTCACAGCGGACGCCATTGGTGCTCACAATTTCCAGAGAACACAAAGGACCCTCAAAATGGAGGAGGTATAGAAGCCATCCACAACCTCACCCCAGAGGCCCTGGATTGGCTAAAGAATTATGACATGAACCTTTGACAACTTGCTGCTCCCCTACAATGTCTGCTCGTCTGCAGGAATTCATGACAGAAGAAGCACAAGTACGATGGACCTATTGAACACAGATCGTGCGATTAATGATGCAGTAAAACAAATTAAACGTGCTTGGTTGCTAGTTTATGCTGTTGACAAAATAACATCGACCCACGTTAATGCAGTGATCTAAATGACACGCCCCCGTGTGCAAAAAGCTGTGAATTCAACGCCTGACATTGTCGGGCGCCGCTATTGCGGGTTTGACGTTTACTGGCGCGTGCATATACCAACTTAAATCTTGATTTGAAGCTTTCATGATTGCAGGAATCCCTACTCTTTGGTTCTTTCGGTAAAGTCACGTAGGTAGAAAAATAATAGATGACGACGTTTCGATCGTGATCTAGTGCTGCCGCGGTGGTCCACTTTACTCCAGTGACCCGGGTGCTGCCGCGGGATCCACTTTCTGCCCGCCTCCTCCCCCCTTCTCTCTCCCCCTACTGCCGAGACCTATATAACCTCGTGTCACAGCAGAGCTCTTGCCTACTTAGCAGGTTTTTCTTTCTGTGGTTGTTCCACCTGATGACGATTGCTTGTGTTGCGATCGAAACGTCGTGATCTATTATTTTTTCTACCTACGTGACTTTACCTAAAGAACCAAAGAGTATACAAACTTACATTGATTCAGTAGAGCCAGCTCCCACAATGCACCGTGCATTGCGACATGGATGTATTCAAAGGTGTGACAGTTATGCCACAGTGATATCACTAGAGGCATGTCAAAGCCTGGAAGTCGCGTCACTGATTTTCAATTCTATTTTTCATTCACGAAGGTTGAAAGTCATGTAAGACAGGCAGACTCGAGTATATAGTCTTAATATGTAACTTCCAGATAACAGCTGACAACTGGATTTCTTTGGCATGTTTTTTTCACAACATGACAGTAGTCGGATTTCGTGGCTCGTTTGACCAATGGGCATTGCTTGTCTTCACTCATGGTTCAGAGGCAGTGCTGGAAATTGCATGTTCCTTTTGTAAGACTCTGGCTTTGCGTAGCAAAATAAGATCCACAGGTGACTTCCCACGGAGTGGTAATAGTCACACATTGTTCAGGTGAGGTCCAGTCAAACATTACACATTACGTTGGCCAGGCTCCGTCCATTTTTAAAGCATCCACGATATAACATCCATACTGAAAAGTTCCAAGTTACAGTCAGTCCCATCTCTCCTTAACACCGAAGCTGATGTTGCCTTCGCCTGTGCCCAGTGGTGCAGACTGATTAAGTGCTGCTGATTCTACTGATATTTGAGAGGTGAGAATTAGGATGGTGACAATGAAGATGATGATTTTACGGTCTCGTAGAGGTGATGATGGTGCTGATGATTATGGTGATGAGACAAGAGTTGATCTTGACTGGAATTTTTGCTCACAACCTTGCGATTGTGAACCCAGAACTTTCTAGCAAGTGCGTTATTAATTAAGTTACATTTTCTTGGTAAAGAAATAGACGAAAACTAACCAAGATAACACCGAAAATTAAGCTACACAAAAAGGAAAATTTAGCTTCCATATGAAAATGTAAACGTGGTAATCTCATAATTAGTTACTTTTCAGTTACTGTAGATCATGTAAGTATAATCAAATTTGTAGCTATACCATCCGCCACCCAACAGCCAACCAAATCAGGCAAATTAAGCCAAATACTTTTTTTCAGCAACCCGGAATGTTGCAAAGCAAGCAAAAGTTTGACAATTGGAAACGACCTTTCACTGGTTATTACATCCAGAATTATCAGGTGTTAACAGAAGTTCTGTTCTTGCGTTGAGCAGAGCTGCTGTTACCACCTGATAATGCTGAATGTAATGTCCAGTGAAACGTTATAAAATTGCAATTTTTTGCATATTTTCCCACGTGATACATTGATTAGATTGGGTCGGGTTGCGGATAGTATAACTCAGGTGTCAGCAACCTGCGACTTTAGGGCAGCATGCGGGCTCATTGGCTGTCCCTTTGCAGACAGCAGTTTATTTTCTACTTAGAATTCACTGTATTTGGTTCTTTACACTATACAGTGTAGGACACGCGGTCCCCGCTATTACATTACAATGCGTCCCTATAAACCACGTAAATCGGATTCTACTTTCCATAGACACAATGTTACTGTCTTGATAACAACAAAATATAGTCAAACTAGATTGTTAAAGAATAACTCTGGAGGGGAAAAAACTAAACGGACATTGTTTATTCCATCACCTATTTTGTTTAAGTCGGATGTGTTTGCCATCTGCCGCATACCTGCTATGTACGTGTTCAAGTAGCTCTGCGTGTGATGCGGCTCTCGAAATCCCTTCGTCGAAGACAAAAAAATTAACCCCTTAAAAACAAAGTTTTTCACTATAAATCCTTTATATGCGTGGCGGCTAGAGTCCTCTCGTCCTCTGGCTTGAGATGGCTGCCACCTATGGGTCAGATGATTGCCTGCCACCATTAAGCAATTAGTAATTAAATATAATTTATTTTTTTCTAAAAAGTGTAAAATTTTGGAAGAATTTTTTCACGAAAATAAATTGTCACGCACAACGAGTATGTGTGCAAAATGTCAGCTCGATTGGATCACGGGAAGTGGGTTAAAAAACGACCGAAAGATTTGCACGGTCATAAGCGCGCAAGCAAGCAAGTAAGTGAACTTAATATAAAGGATTTTAAAATGGCTTCTTTGAAAGGTTGACCCCTGTTATCTCTGAAAATGTACATTTTACCTACATATAAAATGAGTCATCTTCGTTAAATATAGAATGACATTTTCACTGTGAATGGAAATATTCCAAAGCGATCAAAAACTGTATAAAAAAAAGTTCTGCGTAAAAACTGAAAAATTTGCAATATTGCAAGGTATTTTGGTGCTTGGTAATTGGCATCTATCTGCCTCCAATATCTCAGTGCCAATAAAGAGACGGAATGCTTAATGTCAGGGAGTTGTTTTTGCGTGACCAGTTTTACTCAGGCTTTGTTGTATGCAGCTGTACCAGTAGGTATGTAACGATTGATTGATTAAAATCTCATGGTATAATGCATCAAATTCCGTGTGCAAGAATATATTATGTCATGATAATTACAAGGACTGCTCTACTTACGAACTTTCGACTTACAGTACTAACTTTCAGAGATACGAACAAACCTTTCCGAATGTCCAGTTGCCTGTTCGCACTGAGAGTCGTAAGTTCAACCAACGAGCAATACATGGTGGTGGTTGTTTGGTGTCATTACCCATATCTCACAAGTGTACATCCGCAGAACATGTAGAACCAGTGGCATCTGCAGAAGATTATTCAATTCTAGATTTAAAGCTTTCGTGACTGCAAGGATTCGCATTCTTAGGTTTTTTCGGTAAAGTCACGTAGGTAAAAAATTAAAATTAATAAAAGTAAAAAAAATCACGACGTTTCGGAGGCAACACAAGCTTCCGTCTTCAGGTGGAATCGTGCTGTGACGGTTCCACCTGAAGACGGAAGCTTGTGTTGCCTCCGAAACGTCGTGATTTTTTAATAAAATTTTACTTTTATTAATTTTATTTTTTTACCTACGTGACTTTACCGAAAAAACCTAAGGAGATTATTCAACTTTTAAAGCGATTGCCCGTGTTTAGTGTACATGCCTTACAACGTGTTTAGAATCGACAGTAAATTTGGATTTACGAATAAATCGACTTACGAACAGACCTTTGGAACCTAACTTATTCGTAAGCAGAGGAGTCATGTATATTGAAATCGAGGGGGTTGGCAGCAGAGGCACATAGTTTCTTGCACTGAGCTATGAACCCAGAGACCCGAGTTAATTTCCCAGCTAAAACCTAACATCAGTAAGCTCGTGTTATCAGAACCGACACTGGAAATCCCCTTTACCAAACCATTGTCATTTCTCTGAATGCTGAACATGGGGGGGGGGGGCTTCATCCAGCAGTGGATTGACAAAGGGCTATAAACACAAATGAGACAGTACAAATAGGACAACATATATTCAATTTCTGAACCAAATGACGACCCTAAAATGGGATAGTTTATCTAATCTTTGAGTGGGGTTACTTATTTGATACTCAGGATTATATGTTCTGATTGCCTTAAAAGACATACTCATGATGTCATAACCAGGTTGGCTCTTAGGAAAGTGAACTAATCTAATTGAACTAAAATGTAATGCATATGCATCGGTTCTGTAACACTTTGTTATAGTAAATATTGAATGTAATATTTCAAGCTGCATAACGATATGACGTGATACGCCATATATTATTGAACCTTATGGCGAGACCCCGGGGTCCCAAATAAACGGAAGTAAAATCGTAATGAATTAAATTTTTTTGGCGACTCCGTCCCACCGCGCACATAAACCCCGCGACCCACCTGGCGCGGATCATTCTGTTATGTCCAAGCGCAGCGAGGACGAATGCGTAGAATAAACAAAACTTTGAAACTTTGATGAGCGCATCGTGTAGAGTTCGTCGAGAGGAATAGATTGCCGTATCGTTCGCTTTCAACATACATAAAATGACGTCGCAACGCAGTTTATGCGAGAGCCGGGGGCTTATGGGACCCCGGGTCCCGCCGTAAGGTTCATAATGTTGACATGTCGTGAAGGGAGGGGAGTCGAGGCTGTCATGGAACAAACACCAAGGGAACCCTTTCAGGGTTTGTTTTGATTAGAAGTTTTGGGTAACCCTTTGATCATTTTGGCCGGGTTTCTCTCGGATAATTCCCCAATAGCAACACGAATTTACACTAAAAGTGTGTTACTATTGGATCATCTTCATATTATGTTGCCCTCCTGTTTTAGAGACATGGAGTTAATGAAAGCATTTGAAACAAATATCTCTTACGTACCTAGTCTGTCTGTCCTGGGCTACCTGACGCAAGTTGATGCTTTGTTTATGTGAAAATAGACTTGTATGTAATGATCTCTGTGCCCTGATTGGCTCCAGCAGAGGTACATCCTGCTTAACCCTGGTCGTGTAAACGTTGGTTGAGAGAGCTCTGAGAGTCTTTGTTAGAGTGCAGAGGTCGCAAACGGGTTTTGATTCCTTACCCATACCCGGCCGCACCAGGGTCGCAAATGGGTACCCGTACCCGGCCGGGTACGGGTACCCGTTCCCTACCCTTACCCTACCCGAAATGAGTGACAAGCGGTTACTCACCATAGGTTACTCACCAGTGACTCACGGCCTACCCGTACCCGTACCTGGCCGCACCAGGGTCGCAAACGGGTACCCGTACCTGGCCGGGTACGGGTAGCCGGGTATCGGTAGAGTACGGGTATCGGGTACCTGGTTGCGACGTCTGTTAGAGTGGGTCTCCACTCAGCCCCTGCAACGTTCCAGCGGCTGATGGAATTGGTCCTCGCTGGCTCCAGTGGGACACCTGTTTTATTTAAAGACCTGAAAGGGGGGGGGGGAGAGCATCGCATCGGGCAAGAGGGTGGGGCTAGAGATTGTGAGAGATTAGGATGTCAATGTATGCGCTTAGTATGTAGAAGCCTTGGTGACTGAGCGGGTGGCAGAGATCGCAAACGGGTTTTGATTCCTTACCTGTACCCGTACCGGCCGCACCAGGGTCGCAAACGGGTACCCGATACCCGTACCCTACCCGTACCCGGCCGGGTACGGGTAGGGTACGGGTATCGGGTACCTGATTGCGACCTCTGGGATGAAGCCATGTTGCAGGCGCGGGTGGGTTGATTCTAGGAACTTGAATTGTGAGAAGAGACAAGACGTTGGGAAATGAGTGACAAACAGTTACTCACCAGTGACTCACGGTCTACCCGTACCCGTACCCGGCCGCACCAGGGTCGCAAACGGGTACCGGGTATCGGGTAGGGTACGGGTATCGGGTACCCGGTTGCGACCTCTGGCGGGTGGAGACTGAGCGAATGGAGCATCCAGAGAGGGGTGCCGAGTCGAGGGAGGGGAAATGTGCGGAAGAGAGATAGGTGTTCCGATTGCTGTACAAGCAATCGTCTTAAGAGAGAAGCTGAGACATCAAACTTAGCAAACTTAGAAATGCAATGCAACTCAGAGAGTCGGCTAACACAACAGTTAATACTTTACCTGGTTGATCACGTCTTCCAATGATTGATAAATTTGTATCCATCTTCTCGCTTGAAGTTTTGTCTGAGTTGTGTGGAAATCCTCCCTGTAGAGGTGGTTCAATCTTGATTTGAAGCTCGCTCAGTCTCCACTCGCTCCATCACCGAGGCTTCTACATACTAAGCGCATACATTTGTAGTGGATACAAACTCGCAGAAGAGGTGTTCTTGGAGGCAACACGTTTATTCAGTAATAGCCACAATAACAGTTGTCCCTGACACGAAGGGGTACGCCAACTTCCACCCACTATCCTGGGGGAAGTATAGCCTCCGGGCTAGCGTGTCCTATTCAACTCGGGACTACGCTGCCTATTGGGTCCTCCGCTATGGGACCGAGCGGAGGATATTCTGACCCGACCTTGCCAGGGTCTCCGGGTCTTACCACTGGCCCACTCGAACCTGGCTCTGACAAGAGCCTTGATTGAGGGTCCACGGTCCTAGGCTTGAAGTGTCTTCGGTTCGTTGAGTGGACGACAACTGCCGGTCCCGTTGAGAGGACCGGCTTTTATACACGAGTCCGGGCTCACTCCGCCCCGAGCCACTCCTCCCTTCTCGAACCGTCCAGAGGATCCTGGAAGGGTCTGGAGTGAACCGTTAGCCCCCCCCCCAGCCACCACCCCTGGGGTCTGGGGTCCACACCTCCGGTCACGAGTTTACCCCAGGGGGTGACCTTGGTTTAACTGCCACTCAACCTGCTACGCCTCCTTTCCGCCCCTGTTGACCTATTGGCGTAGTAGCAGGCTGACTTGCACGTAGCGCCTTGATAACGCCGCTACACATTGACATGCTAATCTCTCACAATCTCTAGCCCCACCCTCTTGCACGAGGCGGCGTTCCCCCCCCCCCCCTCTCAGGTCTATATAATGCCTTGTCTCAGCTGCTTTTCTCTCTCTCTCACCTGAAAACGATTTCTTGTGTTGCCATCGTGATCTATTATTTATTTTTCTATCTATGAGACTTTACCGAAAGAACCAAGGAGTATGAATTCCTGCAGTCACGAAAGCTTCAAATTAAGATTATTGTGCTTAATTCACGAGCACTCTTTCAAGAACTGCCTCAATATTTTAGTTTGACCTCCTCACACAGCCACGCTTTTGGAAAAACTTTTGTAGTTTTGGCTTTTTTTTGGTCCTCGGCCCTCAAATTTGGAATGCTCTGCCTGAAAACCTTCTATACCTGATCGCCGGGTAGTAAAAACTACTTATTTCCTATGATGTGGTAAATAAACTAGAGATATATTTTCTGTACAGCACTCTGAAGCCCTTTGTTGAAACTGGTGCGGCTTAGAAAACGTAAAATAATAATTAAGATAGAGTAATACCTCGGTTAATGAAAAAAATGCGTTCCATGACGTCACTTCGTTATCAGAAACTTTGTTATCAGAGGTAGATATAACAAAGGACGCATTGGGATGCGTTCCAAGACTTCAGAGAAGGCGGTACAATAGGATAACATGGCCGCACAGTCGCCTTTACTTTGTCTACTTAGTTTTAAATTATCTTTAAGGTGGACTGCACTAACCCTAATGAACGCACCACTTCAAAGTCATCTCACCGCCTCTACCCTCCTTATGATCTGCATTTTCGTTTCCAAAGGAGGGATTTACGCTGTACTTTTGCCCAGTAAGGCCACTTGGATTCGACCAGGGGTCAACAACTTTTCAAATAAGAAGAGCCATTCTTTATGTTTTTGTCTTTGACCAAAATAATTCGAGAGCCACATCACACGCAGAGCTACTTGTACACAAAAACAGCAGGTGACAAATTCTGACTTAAACTAAATATGTGATGGAATAAACTGCGTCTATTTAGTGCTTGTCTCCCTTAGTTATTTTTTAACAACACTGTACATTTTGTCGTCACCAAGACAATCGTATTTAATACATTGCTAATTAATTATCTGCGTATTAATTACGTTAAAGATTTCGCCTTTGTCAACAGACAGCTGCCGCAAGGGGGCAGCCAAAGAGCTGTAAGAGGGAAGCCAAAGAGCCGCATGCGAGCCCGGAGCCGCAGGTTGCCGACCCCTGCGCTAGATGGTCATTTGTATAACATAATGTGGGGGTAATAAAATAGTTTTGTCACTGCAAAAAAACCGATACAATTTTATCAATATGAGAACCTCCAGCTGTAGCGGGCTGGAGACGAAGACTCTCGAAACTCTTTCCTGATTTGCTACTGGTAATGTAATCAAACCCCACTCGGTTGAGTTCACACCGCGCGTTTGAAATGTCACTCTTTTGAATCGCTTCGCATGATTTTGACTTAAAACTTTCGTGACTGCAGGAATTCATATTCTTGGGTCTTTCGGTAAAGTCACGTAGATGGGTCGGAAGAATTTTTTTTTACAAAAAACAACGACGTCTCGATCAAAACAAAAGCGGTCGTCCCAGGACGACCGCTTGTGTTGCGATCGAGTCCCCAGGACGACCGCTTGTGTTGGATCGAGAAGCCGTGGTTTTTTGTTATTTTTTGTTGTTTTCTTTGGACCTATTACGTGACTTTTCCGGAATACGCAAGGATATAATATATATGAATACTCTTAAGATGTCGTCCTAACCTTTGGGGCTCCGCAACCATCACAATGCAGAGTTAACATAAATCTTGGTATAACAGAATCTGAATATTTATTTATACTGGAGGAATTCGATGAGCTATGAAGCTCTTTTTCACAGATGTCCAGTACCTATAAGGCAGGTAACACGATCTATAGTTAAATAAAATCTCTATGACTGATATAACAAACTCTGTAAAAAAGTAAGACTAGATTTTAAAATCCAATAAAAGCAGGTGACAAATTCTGACTTAAATAGACAAAATATGTGATGGAATAAACTGCGTCTATTTAATATTTGCCCCTCTTATTCTATAACAGTGTTGGTCATTTTGTTGTCACAAAGACGATGTATAGTGACCCATTCCCTGTCGCATATAATTAATTGTTAATTACCTTTGCGTTAAATACAGGAATAATAATGCTATACAGTACTTTATAAGTGTATTTGCTATGATCACGGCGCATGTTTTGCTACAAAAGATGCTTGCCGATAACCGCAGATGAGAACGACTCATAAATTGCGGATAAACGAGAGGAAAAGGGGCCTTGATAATAGTCGGAGTCGAGGGTAAAAGCGCCGTGGATAAGAGTTCCCCTGTACAGTATTCAAATGCCAAGTTAAAAAAAAATGTTCAAAGAGAATTGTATTACTTGTCAGTCTCCAGCTTTCACCCCTCTATTTATCTGGCCGCTCTGAAGAAGGCTCATTACCCTAAACGTCAACTATGTTGTTGACACTGTATTTTCATGAAAACCACAGTGTTATTGATGCACATGTTGAGTTTTTTGTTATGTATGTATACTGTTTGATTTTTTTAAAGGGAAGTCATGCAAGACCTGCAAGGTATGCAGCTCACATTGTTAAAGAAACTGTACTTGCTTCAAATACAGTACTCTACTGGTGGTTCAGATGTATCGTGACCCCCTAATTAATTGACCCCTCCGATGTGTTTCCTTTGCATGTTTATTTCTGCTTCAAATACATCTTACTGACAAAAATATGACGATTTAATGGAGAATGAAATGGTGATCACAAGACATCTGGACCACCACCCAGCAGTTTTTCCAGTTGGACCACTCCTCTGAAGCGACAATGAAAAGCACGGAATGAGGAACTTGTAAAGGAGTTGCGGTCGCCGTGTTTCTAGATTGCTGGTGTCGTTAGTCTAGAAACTGGCACGGTACATTCATCTTAATCTACATGTACTTTTGAGAGACATTAACAGTGTTTAATAGCTAAGTGTTTTACACTCAGCAACTGATGATCCAGCTGGGGTTTCTTCTGTAGAAATGTTCAAGTGCCACAAGGCGTATTTGCATTATTTGACAGGGAAGTATCTCTAAAGTAAAGCTACATAACAGCGATATTAATTATTCATCGTTAGGTTCGTGCTCCAGTAGTACCATTTTGACACCAAGTTTGTAACGATGCAGCCAAAACAAGTGACAGCAATGGGGCTGATCTCTGGAATCATCTTTTTTACGTTCATCTCAATGGTAAGTGTGTAATACAGTTTATACCCACTACGAGAAGACGCTTTCTACTCTCAGCTGCTCCTAATCTCTTTCGTTATCAAACATTGCCTCCCATCATCTCCCAAGCCTCCGATCACCATTGACATCAAGTCGATGGCAAGTGTCGCTATATCCCTTCTGCTGCCAAATGGTATTTTCTCTCTCAACTGCCCGTGATTTTTCTCTGTTGCTTCTCAGTGGCGCTCAGACAATGGGAGGTTGAAACTTATTTTGGGCTGCTCTCAATATCTAAAAAAATACACGATGTGAGGTCTTTTATTCTCGTTGGCTGCTCCTTCAGTTTCGGCTAGCCTGTTTCTTGCCGTTAATGTTTCAGATGTTTTAACTATTTAATAACTAAATATTTATATCGTCACTTGTGTATAATTGCATTACACCTTTCTTTCAAATATACATATGAATAATCTTAAGATGTCATCCTAACCTTTGGGGCTCTGCAACCATCGAACACCGATTTGTTCGAACACCGAATTAATTTTCCCCATAAGAATGAATGTAAATGACATTAATTGGTTCTCGACACAAGAAATCTCTCATTATAAAGCATTTTTACACGAAGTTTACAGTAATTACATGCATAAAATCATAATAAAAACAAGAAATAATAAGTAAATGGAATAAATGAATAAATATATGAAATAAATGAACATTGAACTTCACTTTCCCTGTAGTAAAGAGAGTTGATGGCTTGAGTGGAAGGTGGTGAGGAGGTGGTGGTGGTGTTATTGTTTGGAAGGGGAGTCCCCTTCCATAATAACGTCGGGTAACTGCCCTTCTGGGTTCTTTCTCTTTTGTGCCTCTTTTCTGCCACTAACTGTGAGTCACTTGAGATCTTTCTGACTAAAAGGTATCTAAAGAGGTTTGTTTTGCCTCTCATACGGTAAAACCTTTGTCTGGGCAAGCGTCATGCACGCTGGCCATACGCGTCTCAGCCGTACAGGTTCTTTCAAGTCGCGATTGCCCGTTCGACCTCCGAATTTCGTTGGGTTTCCGGGGCAAAAAATGTTCGAAAATATTGTTTCAACACCGATTTGTTCGAGTTCTGCTGTGTTCGATCTCCGAGGTTCTACTGTATATTTATTAATATTTTGCAAAATAGGGCGGTGAAGCTTCCCTCTCCAGCCGACTTGGTTATAAAAGATCTGCGTTCCAAGAGGAGTCATTAACAGAGGTATTACTGTATTTACTTACCTTAAAAAGAAATAATTTTGTGTTACACTTAATTAGATCTATATAAAATATTAACACGTTGCATAATGCATGATAGAATGATATATAATTGTTAGCAACATCAATAAATAAACGTGAACATCAATATCAACATCATATCTGCAGCATTAACCTTTTTATGCAGAGCCACAGTTAATCATCTGAAGTTAAGCTTTTATCCAGGAAGTATGAAGGCCCATTGTAATATTTGCCTGGTCAACACTTGTCAGTGACATGGGCCATGATGCTGGGTACTCTGTAAAAAGGAACTGCATCATCAGCATAGTTGAGATCAGTAAACAGTTTGTCCCCAGCAACCCTTAATCAATCTTTTATCCTTTTTGTATCTAAGAGATTTGCCAAATTCTGAGTAAAGGTTTTGGTTAGCCTCATTTCTCAAGTTTAGAATACTGTGAGAATGGGCCTGCCACTTTCTCTTAGCTAACTGGAACCTCGCTCAGCCAGTTTCTTGGGCAGTGTTCTTGACTAATTTTCAGAGGGGGGCCACTTTCGCCGATAAGACATCATCAGTGTGAGGGCCGTCACATATTTGAAACCATTGGGTTTGACAGAACGATGGTGGGAGGTGTTTTCACAATTGTGTAATGTCGGGGGCCGCACGACAGGGGCGCACTAAAGGCCACCAGGGGTTGCGAGTGGCCGGAGGGCCTTGCAATGAAGAACACTTATATAGGGCGATCTGGACTGGCTATCCAGCACAGTAGTCGCATCTGCACGTGTCAGAGTCCCAAACCTCACCCATTTCCCCTCGGCATCAGGAGAGGGAATTATGTCATTCCTAAATGTAAACAATGCTCGTATTCTCGATATCAATGTTAACTGGACAGAGCCCAAATAATTATGGGGTTGATGTCAAGAGTAGGTATTCATAATTAGTATTTTTTCAATTCTGACGTTTAAAATTTATTTTTCAAGTCGAATAATTGTATTATTTAAGTAATACATTATTTTATTCATTTTCCTTCAGGGTAATAGAACGAAATGAGACTGGAAAATGTCTGCATACAGTACAGACAAGACAGTACAATAAAAGCAGTACAATACAACAGACAGTACAAACGATACACTGTGCGAAGCAGACAGTATATTTAGACAGTAGAAACGAGGCTTAACAGGCAATACAAAAATATATTGAATTGATATTGAATCACGATAATACATAGAATCGCATGGGGTTTGGATTAGAGTGAATCGTTACCTATATTATTGAGGAGTCATTGTTGAATACACGTAGCTGTGCCCTGACTATTGTTCTACTTTGATTTCGTGTTAAGGTTAAGCATAATGAATGTGAAGATAAAGGACAATACAGAGCAGTGAAAGGGTTTTGCTGCCACCTCTGTCCTGCAGGTAACTAAGCAAAGCAGTAACACATTGTGACTAACAATGCATCCACTGCCCTATGTGGTCAAATGTTAGTTTGTGGAGTGTGTGTTTTTCATGTAGACAATATAAGCGATTGATGATTGTATTTGCAAAGAATACCACACTTTAAATTACGGCAATGCTTGCAACAGAGCATAAATATAGCTGGGAGGCCAAAGTTGATCACCATCACCAATGGGCGAGGTTATATTGAATCAGCTGTTCAGTACTCAGCTGTGTGTTAATGCCCATAGAGAGTTTTTGGCTGCTATACATTTCCATACAACAAGCTATAATTTGTGGTCAGGTCGCTTCTGAAAAATATCTCAGTGGGCCTTACCTAGTAAAAAGATACAAATATCTGCCATGCCTTTATTCTTTGCTCAAATTAAATACTCTGTGGCATCATTTATTACAGCAGACCAGAGCGTAACATTAAAAGGCATTATAAATAAATGTTTTGTAATTAATATTATGCTTTGTATAAACAATGTCATCAATTAGAAATGCATACAGATTGAAGAACGTGTTTGAAATAAAAGGTATTGAGATTTATCTTCTTGGTTCTTTCGGTAAAGTCACGTAGAAGGGAAATAATAAAATAATAAAAATACAACAATAAAATAATTCTCACGACGTTTCGGCCACAACGCAAGCAGCCGTCCTCAGGTGAAGAACAGGTCTATTGGAAATACGTCTGAAAGACAGCGTCTGAATGACGCTGTCTTTCCGACAGACCTGTTCTTCACCTGAGGACGGCTGCTTGCGTTGTGCCCGAAACGTCGTGAGAATTGTATTTTATTATGTTTTATTTTTATTATTTTATTATTTCCCTTCTACGTGACTTTATTATATTTTAATATTTCCCTTCTACGTGACTTTACCGAAAGAACCAAGAAGATGAATCCTGCAGTCACGAAAACTTTAAATCGAAATTTAAGGTATTGAGATGTAATATTTAATCAAACGTTATTTTCTGACCCCATAATTACTTGAACTTGTCCATTTTACAGGAAATAAGTGGCTTGATGACTGCATTTCCGATGACGGCCAATCTTTCTGCACATCTTGCATGCCAGGGAAGAGCTACATGGACGTGGCAAACCGTGATCCTCAATGCAAAGAGTGCAGCACCTGCAATATTATCTGTAAGAGTTCCACATCAGTAGGTTTTCTGTGTATATAGATGTCATCCGAGTGTGGAGATGCATGCATCAAAGGTTAATAAATCACTCTATGTTAAATACAACATAACTAAATCGATGAGAAAGTGTGTTGAATCACCTTGCAATTCGTGAGAAAGTGGGTTGTGGTGGAAAAACATTGTAATACGAATATAAAGGTATATGAAATCCGAGGTTGGTTGAAACCATGTTGCCTGATAGGCTGCACCCAAGATTCCATCTTTGGATGGACCATAGATGACAAGGGTCGATTCAGGAGAAAGGTGGGCTGAGCAAAAACAATCTCAGGTTATTTCATGGAGTCAGCACTCCAAGTGGGACTCGCTCTACTCCACAAGAGGCTGTGGGCTCTAATCCTGGAGCTGATCTTTTACCTCAACTTGAGCAGGGTGGTATCCACCTTGTTGCTACATATCATGAAATTAAAGAGAAATGTTCTCCATCTTAAATAGTAAAAAAAAATGGCTGTCAAGATATTGAGCTGCTTGAATGAAGAGGACTGATGATCGCACAGGCAATTGCAGCTGGCACTCCCCGGTTGCACGGCGGGCCAGCATGACAACAAGGTGGCCTGTCGAGTTTTACACCAATTGGCTCCAGAAGTTGCATCAATTGAAAAGGCACATGCACAAAGTGGAAATGTATCCTACGTTGGTAATGTAGGATGGTCTGAGAACAGGAAAATTCTTAAATAATACGAAAAGCTAACAGGTCCCTGCGGGGTGGGCTGGTAGGAACGAATAACCAAAGAATATAAACATAATGTATTATTACACTTGTTTAGCCAGGAAAGCGTCACTGAGTCTAAAGGTTTTGTAGGGTCCTGCCAAGTGTTTGCAGTAGGGGCGATGTTGCTACACCTAATCGGACGATACGAAGGGAGAGTTTGAGGCCTAGTTCTAGGCTTTAGGCCTAGCTGTAGGCTTTAGGCCGTTGTGAGTTATTTTTTATTTCAAAGTTTTAATTAAAAGCTATCTCAGGGAATTATAAAGGAATGTTACACTTGTTTAGCCAGGAAAGCCTCATTAATTTCAAAGTTTTAATTAAAAGCTATCTCAGGGAATTATAAGGGAATGTTACACTTGTTTAGCCAGGAAAGCCTCATTAATTTAAATGTTTTAATTAAAAGCTATCTGAGGGAATTATAAGGGAATGTTACACTTGTTTAGCCAGGAAAGCCTCACTGAGTCTAAAGGTTTTGTAGGGTCATGGCAAGTGTTTTCAGTAGGGGGCGATGTTGCTACACGTAATCGGACATCGGACGGACGGACGATATAATCTATTGTAGGCTGGTTCACTTCGTTCCTACCAGTATAATTCAACCATTAAAAGATGAACACACGCACAGGAACCTTGACAGAGAAATCATACATAGATGACGTCACTGTAAGCTCTAGCACTTCCTATTTTAGAGTTTAGATTAATATGTTCTGGTTATTCACAACTCACCTAAAATGTCCACAATTACACAGTCAATAGGATCCATGGCAGCATCAACTAAGCCACTATTCTCCATTAAAACAATGAAATGCTGGCAGATTACAGGCCATATCACCCAGATACAAATGTTTTTAAATTCTTATTTTCTTATACACATGTTGTGCAGTAAGACCACGCGGAGACGGGATTTACTATAAGGGCTGTTGCCATGTATTAACACTGTAGCACACAACACTCTAAACTCACACCAGAGGTAAGTGTTCTCTATTCTTGATCCTTGCTCTGGACCCCCGAACACTAAATTGTTCTATCCTCGGCTATCCCTTGGACTCTCTCGTCTGGCCGGAGCGGGGGTTCATCTAACACCGCCCTGCGACAAGGAGAGAGAAACCCTCTCAGCCGATCTTTACTAAATACTCGGAGCCATGTTCTTGACTGTTCCCTTGGCTCTCCCACTCGTCTGCTCGGGACAGGGGTTCAGCCAACACCGCCCGGTGATGAGGAGGGAGAGACTTCTTCCAGCCGATCCTTTCCCCGACTCCCCACAACGACCCTGCCTTCGTCACGGTGTCCCCCTTAAGTACTCCTTTGGCGGCTCCTCCCCCTAGCTCAGACCCGCCTTTGTTCCCGAAGGCATCCCCTTATAGCACCCGTGATAGCACCCGTGACATGATGTCATCCTCGGCTGTCAACTCGCTCGCACCTCCCTCTGTTCTCCCCTTCATGGTTGCTCACACTACTCCTCTCCATCACCCCCCCCCCTATAAAAAAAATTCAGCCGTCCCGGCTGCTAACTATACTGGAACCAACCCGCATTGGGGCCTATGGCAAACAGCCAGAAAACCATCAACAAGAACAATTGTAACAACAACATAACAATATCAACAACAACAATATCAATGGAGGTGTGAAGGCAGCCGTCTGCGGGGGGACAACACGGGTGTTAAGGCAGAACGGCAAGTGCAAGGAAGGCCTTCATCTCTCAGTCCAAGGTGCCGACCACAACGTCGGCGATGGCTGGCGTTTGACACAACGGGCTCAGAAGAAGGTGCTCAACGGAAAAGAGCTACTCTGGACCGTGTATGTCCCGCCGGTCCGCTCCCACGGGCAGCATCCATGAGCGGGCGGTGTGTCCGCTGATGTCGGCTTCACTCCCGACGGGGAAGCAGGACGCTCCACGGGAACTACTCGGAGGGGTTCTGTGGGTGGACAAACAGAAATTATGCTGCACCCCGTCCCGGCCGGGATGGCCCGGTTCGTCGGACGTGTCAGGCACCGGCCGTTCCGGAGTTGGGGATGAATCTACGGGACAAGGCAAAACATCTCTTTTCAACCTGGATGGATGCACGATCCAGTGACGGCGACCGAACTGGATGCGCACGCACTGTGGCCGGCGAACCACCACGACCTCAATGGGACCCTGCCAAGGGCGATGTAATTTCGGGACGTCCCAATGGGCACCTGGGGGCAATGTAGCCATGCTTTGTCCCCCTTCCTCCATGGAAGCCCGGATCCCTGGTGTTTCTGTAAGCGCTCGTTAGCTGCTTGTCGGTTGGCCGAATTATCCACGGCAGCTTCCCGTGCTTCACGCAGCCTGTCAAGCATGACCCTCATCAAAGTGGACATGACGGATCCCATCTTAGACGAGCTCAGGCCCATTTGCACATGCCTTGGGGGTTCTGGCTCTCTCCCATACATCAGATAAATGGGGTGAAAACCCCATTGAGGAGTGAGGGGCCAACCTGTATGCGGCCAGGATGCCTGGAAAAAACAGGTCCCTGTCCGACTGGGACACGCTCACTTGGTGGCACAGCATGGATGTGAGGGTGCGATTTAACCACTCCAACATCCCATCTGTTTGAGGGTGTAGGGCGAGGTATGCATTTTATTCGTGCCAAGTAGGTCACAGACCTCCTTGAGCAGTTCGGGAAGAAAAATTCCGACCCTGGTCGGTTAGAAGCTGCTCAGGGGCACCCTTATCTAAAACATGCCCATGCAAAAAGGCATTGGTGATAGACGAGGCCGACTGATCTTGCAAGGGCCACGCCATGGGCCAATGTGTGAGGTATTTGACTCGAATCAAAAGATACTTGTGGCCCCGTTGGGAAGTTGGAAATGGGCCTAAAATGTCGAGGGCTTCAAGTTCATTTACACGAGAAACCTGAATAGACTGCAGCGGGGCCGATCACGCACAACTGGAGGCTTCCGCCATGCACAATAATTAGCGCCACGTCGCTTTCCATGCCAGTAATAATCCCGCTTGATGGTCAACAAGGTCTTGTGGGTCTCAAGGTGCATTAATTTCTCGAGAGGTATCCTCCATCTGTAAGCGAGACCATTCATCCTGAGGTAGACTTAGGCCAAAATCCGTGGGCAGCGACGCACCCGGAAGAGGAGCTGCATCAGCTGTTGCCACAAATTGGGGCCCGGGGTCAATTGGGGCCTTGCAATGACACGAGCCAGTCATGCATGCACACCTGCTCTCCTGTGGCAATCTAGACAAAGCGTCCGCATTCCATGCTGTGCCCCCTTCCTGTGAATGACGTCGAATGCATACTCCTGCAGCACCTCAAGCCAGTCGAACAGCTGACCTGAGGGTTGGTCTATGTGTAGCGTCAGAAATGCACATCTCATACTGTTGGTATATACTAACCTGCATTGCGGGCACAGGCCCATAGGGGGTACCACCCTGAGCTGGGGAAGGACAGAGAGAGCCGGACCATTGAGGGGCCGGGTTCTCCCCCCCCCAGACCCCAGGTAAGGGGTTGGGGGTTCTTCCAGAACCCCCTTGAAGGTTCCAGAAAGGGGGCAGTACCGGGGGCGGTGAGCCCCCGAGAGGTGTATAAAAGGGGCACCTCTGGGACAGCTCGGGGCAGTGCTCGGAAGACGAAGAACAGAAGACCAGCCTAGCTAGGACCCTGGGACCCCGGGACCCGACGTCCTTGTAAGGGCCGGGCCGAGCGCGGACCAGTGGTCAGGACCCATACCTTGGCTAGGTCGGGTCAGTTAGCTTCCCTAGGGCACAAATAGCCGGAGGGCTGGGAGCTAGCTTTACTCCGTGTGAGGGCACGCTAGCCCGGAGGCTGTACCTCCCTAGATAGTGAGAGTTAAGGGGAGTTCTGTTTGTTTTTTGTAACTACAAATAAATTATGTTACCTCTAAAGACAACGTCTCCAGTCTCCGTGGATCCCACTACATATGTGCATGGAGTATTGCAAGGCGGCATGATCCATCTGAACAGTGAACCGCCTGCCATACAAATGGGGCCTGTACAGTTGTATAAAGTAACAATGGCCAGCAGCTCCCTACGGGTCACGCAATAGCGTTGCTCAGCGGAGGACAACATGCGACTGCCATATGCAACAACCCTCTTGGCACCGTCGACCACCTGGGAGAGCAGAGCCCCTATGCCTGTGTCACTGGCATCTGTGTCTAACACGAAGGGCAGCGAGAAGTCGGGGTAACCCAGGGGGGGCGCATCAGCCAGGGACTCCCGAAGCGCGACAAACGCTTCCTCTTCTTTGTTGTGCAGTAAGACCACATGGAGATGGGATTTACTATAAGGGTTATTGCCGTTTATTAACACTGTTGCACACAACACTCTAAACTCACACCAGAGGTAGGTGCTCTCTATTCTTGATCCTTTCCCTGGACCCTGAACACTATATTCTCCTACCCTCGGCTATCCCTTGGGGCTCTCTCACTCGCCTGGCTGGAGTGGGGGTTCATACAACACCGCCCGGCGACCAGGAGGGAGAGACCTCTTCCAGCCGATCCTTGCCCCGGCTCCCCACAACGACCCTGCCTTCGTCACGGGATCCCCCTTAAGTACCCATTTGGCGGCTCCTCCTTACAAAATTGTAATATACACTATGCTAAAATTATAGCTACTTGGGACATTGCCAAGACCAACAAGTTTTGTACATTAAACAAACAGTACAGTACTGAAATTAAAGTTTCCTTTTGTTCTCTGATGTGTAGATGAAGATGTTCAACGGTACTGTACTGTCACTAGTGACACTGTGTGTCAGTGTAAGGATGGATACAGTCGGCCTCATCCTTCACAGCCTTGTGGAGTTACATCAAACACAGGTGAGAAATGTCCTGTTTATTTCTATAGCCTCTGTTACCAACATATGCAATTAAGAGCGATTGGCATCAGGAAATGCACCAACTTGCAATCGGTAATGAATTTACACATCTTGGACGTCATTGAAATCTTGTCAGTAGGGCTGTTTCGAAGATCCCACTGGAGTTAAAATCAGGTTCTTCTGTGTGGTACATTTTTGCACAATTGTAAAAAAATATGTAATTTTTTGTGGCTTGTGTAATAAAAAAAACATAATTGTTACGTACAGTACACATGTTTTTGTCAATCCACTGCTGGATGAGGTCCTGTAATTTTGATATCAGGGCTCTGACACATTCGACCACTTTTGAGTCATGACATAGCTAACACGGTGGTGTGTAGCTTAGTGTCGACAAGGCTCGAATATTGCAACTCACAACTCTACGGGACGTCTCGCAAAAACATTACCATGCTGCAGCGTGTACAAAATTATTTGGCACGTCGTGACGGGTACTGCAAGATCCGACCTTGTTCGTGCAGTGCTTGCCAAGCTGCATATGCTTCCAGTTGCCAAACGAATACATTATAAGGTCGCACTCATTACACATAAAGTGCTTGCCACAAATTATCCACAATACCTTACTGATGTCCCATGAGCATAAATCATCACACAAACTCCAGTCATCATCACAGTGGCTTTTTTGGCTAACCATCAACAAAGACGGTCACTGTATCGTGTGCTCTCAGATGTGCTTCTGCATCTGTCTGGAACGCTCATCCTTTCGATATTAGGAAGCCACTGGATCTATGCACGTTAAAATCTAGATACAAAACTCATTTATTTAGAACTGGTTTTGTGTTGTTTGTTGTCCTTCGCCACACCTCCGATTAGCACGGTTGGCTACATACAGTGCGAAAAAGTTCAACATACATTTATACGTGTGGATTGTGGGTGTTATTTTACAAAACTGTACCACGCTGGTTAGTGGGGGTTGCTGAAGAGGGGTTGCATAGATTCATAGGACAACAACGAATCTTGCTACATTGTCCCCTGTTGCCCACCACAGCATGTTAAAATTATATCTATACTTTGATCCATCAGGCTTCATCGTGCATGTTTACTTCATTAAGCAGATCCCTACAGCAAAGCAAATTTAGTGTGGCACTGACCAGTCGTCACGATGTTTGTGGATAGCTCTTGCCTACAACATCTTGCTAACATTTGTTTAATTGGCCACAATGCTGATGAGACATTGCCAGTATAAATCATCCCCAAGTTTGCCCACTTAAATGCATGTTACTAGGCAACATTGCTCCCGAATGTAAATTGGTTGATGCACTGATATAAAAGCATAGGCACTGGTGTCGATGTAACATTATTTCAGAGGGTGATATGCAATAGTCTTGGCATTTAATTGTATATGTCAATAAATATGCATGCTGAATGTTTATCCTCTGCCATTTGCTACCTGCAGAAAAAAACATTGCAATTCCTGCTGGAATTGGGACCTTCACGCTTCTGGTGGCGGTGGTGGCCTTATTGATTTATCGGAAGAAGAAATGCTTATACCCCTTTGGTAAGAAACATTACAGCATTTTACGTCATTTGCATTGTTTAATAATGAGACCAATGCTTCCATGAGTGGCCCAGCTGTGATTCATGAGACAACAAATCAGGGCTGTAGATTAATTGGAAGACTTCCCATTGCACATCACAAAAACTTGAAGGGAAATGGGCAATGTCCAAGATAAGACTGCAATAATCCTGCTTATTACAATGTTATTGAGCAGCATTTGAATCATGCAAAATATTAACTTAAGATTCTAGTCAACAATTACACTGTCTAACAATTTTTTTTGTTCCTTGGTAGTAAGTGTTATTTCCTAATTCCTTTTGCCTCAAAAGTACAAAAAATGGCTATTATTCTCCACAAACTTTGCTTTTGTGACCAGGACAGTGATATTTGAAATTTACTCATTTTCCAGAACATTCTTGATAGATTCAGTGCTGAATAAACTTGGAGTAACTTCTAGAACATTCTAGAACTTTCCAGTAATATAAATAGTAGTATAAATACAGGGGCCTGAAGACCACCAGTTCAGTTTAGTTCCAGCTGCCTAAGTAGATACATATCTGCATTTTTCTGAGATGGCATCAAGAAGCTGCAAGCATCCAGCAGACGCATTTTGCTATGTCTGCGGCCAACTTATCAAGATAAGAACGAAAAGGTACTCTGTGGAAGCATCTGCTAAGATGTGTGAGGCGTACAAGGCATATTTTGGCATGCTTGTGGGGATCAAGACAAACCCTGGGCACCTCATTTCACCTGCGAGCATTGCAAAAAACTCTGGAAGATAAGATGGACAATTGTTGCTCGGAATTTTATGTTATATCAATTGTAAAAGAAAAAATATATCATATATGAAAAATGTTGCGAGAATCTCTTACACATTAGTCATGGGTGAAATCCACTGACCACTCAAGCAACTGCTACTTCTGCATGGTGGACCCTTCCAAACGTCGGACTGGCAAGAATGCACCTGTTATCACGCATCCGGACCTTCCTTCATCCATCGCCTCGGTTCCACACTGCCATGAGCTCCCTGTACCCACTCCTCCGGAGAGAGAGCAGCCGACTTTAGAAGAGAGCAGCAAGTCAGAGAGCGAGGAAGACGTAGATCCAGATGACAATTTCAGAGGTGGAGCTGAGGAGAGAAACCCATACTACCCCAACCAAAAAGACCTCAACGACTTGATCAGAGATCTTTGTCTCACCAAGTCCAATGCCGAGCTTATGACGTCTAGGCTCAAGCAGTGGGACTTGTTGGATGAAAGTGTGCAAGTCTCAGAACAACATCAAGTGGGAGCCACTGGTGAACCCCCGGAAGGTGCTGATGCCACCACTGCACATCAAATTGGGCCTTATGAAACAATTTGTCAGAGCTGTAGATAAGGAGTTGGCAGCCTTCAAGTACCTTCAAGGTCAAAACCGGTGTCTTCGTCGGACCACAAATAAAGACGACCCTGGAGTGCAATGAATTCCCCAATAAGCTCACTAGTCAGGAGCAAAAGCGGCTTGGAACAGCTTTGTCGTAGTGGTTCGTGGCTTGCTGGGCAATCACAAGGTCGAAAACTATGTGGAGCTGAATTTCGATTTAAAGCTTTCGTGACTGCAGGGATTCATCTTCTTGGTTCTTTCAGTAATGTCACGTAGAAGGGAAATAATAAAATAATAAAAATAAAACATAATTAAACAATAATTTCTCACGACGTTTTGGCCACAACGCAAGCAGCCGTCCTCAGGTGAAGACCAGGTCTGTCTGACTCATTCAGACACTGTCTCCCCGACAGACCTGGTCTTCACCTGAGGACGGCTGCTTGCGTATGTGGAGCTGGTTTAGACTGGTGAAGAGCTACGGCACAATGGGCTGTAGGATGTCCCTCAAAGTCCATATCCTTGATGCTCATCTTGTTAAATTCAAGGAGAACATGGGAGCGTACTCGGAGGAGCAAGGCGAGCGCTTCCACCAAGACATACTGGACTTTGAACGCCGCTAACAAGGACAGCATAATGAGAACATGATGGGAGACTAAATTTGGGGGCCGATTCGTGAAAGTTATTTACAGTACAATCATAAATCTCGAAAAACTACTCACTTCTAATCTTTTGTAGTGATTGTTGTCTTACTTTAGTATAAATACATGTAATTTTGTTTCATATGGTTTTTTTCTGACTTTATGTGAACGAAAAGACACAAATTAGCCCGTATTCTCATTGAAAATAGGTACATTTCTAAATATCACTGTCCGGGTCACAAAAGCAAAGATTGTGGGGAATAATACCCATTTTCTATACTTTTTAGGCATAAGCAATTACGAAATAACACTTACTACCCAGGAACAAAAATTGTGTTACATAGTGTTATGAATGGGATGCATCTCCACATAGACACCACTATGTTTGTATAATAATTGTATTGTGTTGATTAGTTTAAATTTTTTCCTTGTTTGTGCTTCACAAGACTCTTCAACGTGTAGTGCTGAACTTTACGTGGACAACTTCCTTTTCTGTCGTCACTTTATTTTATCCAACTCAGCGCATTTTTCCGCCACTCCCGGCGCGTTCTCCGCTCGCCTCGCTGCCCTCCGCCGGCCTCGCTCGCCCCGTTCCTCCCCCTCTCTCTCCGTCTCTCCCGACTCTCCTCTCTGCTTCTCCATCCCACTCCAGCCATCTCTCTCTCTCGGCTCCTCCGTCTCACTCCGACTGTCTCTCTCATTCCCGTTCCACCGCTACCCTATTCTACCTCTCATATCTTCCTCGTCTCCGTCTCTACTGCTACCCTATACTTCTTCTACTCCACTGCTACCCTATACTTCTTCTTCCACTCCACTGCTAACCTATACTTCTTCTCGTATCTTCTTCTTCTGCTCCGACCGTCTCCGTCCAGCTCCCAGCACAACTCCCCGTCTTACTCTGACGCTCCCGTATTTATCCCCGTCCCTATTAATTTCCAATTAATTAACTGGCGTCCCCCCACGCCCCGTGCCCCCGGCCCCCGCCGCCACCTGTTCCCATTCCCAGACTTACAGGACCACCTTGTCCCTGACAACAACAACAACCGGCCAATCACTGCCCTGCATCCATAATTGCCTAACGGGCCGTCTCCATCTCACCCGTTGTCCCCAGCAACACCAGCATGTCCCGATACGACCCCACTGTTCCCAACCCGCACGTGTTTACAATTACCCCCCTTGGCGCGCGTTAAACCACTACAAACGTAACTAACTTCAACAAAATGTCACTAGACATCCACCTAAATATTTCAAAGACACAAAAACATCACGCAACTATACATGTGTAGTGTCTTCAAAAATTACTCACACTGACACGTTGTAAAAAGTCACCTGCTTACACTTTATTCACCTGTTCTTGCACCAGTTATAGGTACTCCTATAACTATCTGTACGGTCACTTATACTTAACTTCTTCCCGCTCTTATCTATTCTGCACCTCACTTATCCTGCACTCAGCAGCTCTGCTCTCAGCAGCTCTGCTCTCAGCGACTCCACACACAGCAGCTTCGCACCCAGCGACTCCGCACACAGTGACTTCGCACTCAGCGACTCTGCACACAGCAGCTCTGCACTCAGCGACTCTGCACACAGCAACTTCGCATCTCCACCGCTGCCCTCACCTACACTCCCTCAGACCCGCTCACCCATCTGTCCCAGGCAGGGGGTTCAGCCAACACCCGCCTGGCGACGGCGTGAGGGTTGAGGTCCCATTGATGGCTGGAGCGGCAGCGGCGAGATGTCTTCACTCTTGGTTCCCGGCAACAACTCCCTCGCTCAAACACACTCCCGCTTATATCCCCCTGCTCATCTGGAGTCCTCATGTGCTTCCACTTAAGCTGCCGCCAGACTGGCGCCAGTTGTCCCATTAATCTCTTATCATCACCCCCATCTCCCATAGGCGCCAACCTCCGGTCACAGTGTAGAGAAGCTCCCACGGACGCACTCGGAGATGGAGGTAAGTTATGGGCTTTCGCCAGGGTTTATTAAAACTGTTACAATAATACACAGGGTACACAACTCCCAGGGGCTAGGGGTCCTACTCTGAGTCTGGGTCCCTGCCGGCTACCTCCGGTCTCTCTCTTTCGTGTCGGATCGTGGACTCTGCCGACTCCACCGACCGGAGAGAGAGCACCTCTATCGGCCACCACCGGCTTCTCCCCTGACTCACTATTCGATCCTTTCTCTACCCCTGGTTCCCTCTTCACCCTTCTTACTCTACCCGTTCCCACAGTGACCCCGCTTACGTCACGGGGTCCCCTTAAGTACCCTAGGAGACGTGACGTCATCGCACTGAACGGCACACCTGACGTCACGTCCCCATTTTACTCCTCTACATTACCCCCCCCCCCTGTGAAAAAAATTCAGCCGACTCGGCTGTAAACAATATAAAAGTAGAGGAGTCCCAGAACCACAAACCAACATATTCACAACCAACTACAAACAACCAGGCAGCATGAGAACACTCAATCAATTTCAAAACCTTTAAACCCTCATCACGCGCTGCCATCAATACAAAGGCGGAATCCCGACGGCCCAGACAACACACACCAACAAACACAATTGAGTAGCCCAGACAAACCACACCAAAACCGACAATTGGGCAGTCTAGACAAAACACGCCAACAGAACACAATTTGGCGATGAGGGCTGGAGGCCGACGGCAGCGGTCCCACAGGTCGTCAACAGAGCGCACGCCTCCCCATGTGGCACGAATCGCCAGGGTAGGCACCGCGCCAGCTGGTCACCAGCCCCGGGAGAGCTGCAGCAGCCCAGCAGCCCAACGATGCTCCTGCCAGGCACGCGCTGGCCCGAGCGGCGGCTCCTGCTGCGACCGAATTGGATGCGCACGCACTGTGGCCGGTGGACCTCCACGACCTCAACGGGACCCTGCCAAGGGCGATGTAATTTTGGGGACGTCCCAATGGGCACTTGGGGCAATGTAGCCACGTTTTGCCCCCTTCCTCCACAGAAGCCCGGAACCCTGGTGTTTCTGCAAGTGCTCGTTAGCCGCTTGTCGGTTGACCGAATTGTCCATCGCAGCTTCCTGTGCTTCACGCAATCTGTCGAGATTGACCTTCATCGAAGCTGGCACCGCGGATCCCTTTTTAGGCGAGCCCAGGCCCATTTGCATGTGCATCGGGGGTTCGGTCTCTCTCCCGGACATCAAATAAAAGGATGAAAAACCCATTGAGGCATGAGGGGCCAACCTATACGCGGCGAGGATGTCCGGAATAAACAGGTCCTAGTCCGCCTGGGTTGCGTTCACTTGGTGGCACAGCATAGACGTGAGGGTACGATTCAAATGCTCCACCATCCCATCGGTTTGAGGGTGGTAGGGTGAGGTACGGATTTTCTTTGTACCGAGGTCATAGACCTCCCTGAGCAGTCGAGAAGAAAAATTCTGACCCTGGTCGGTCAGAAGCTGCTCAGGTGCACCCTTATATAAAACGTAGCCGTGCAAAAAGGCATCGGTGATGGACGAGGCTGACTGATCTTGTAAGGGCCACGCCATGGGCCAGCGTGTGAGGTATTCGACCCCGACCAACAGATAGTTGTGGCGGCTCAAAAATCGCGGCCATTTGGGCGTACGCGAGAGGGAGCGTCGCCCTATCCAAAGCCAAAATTGAATTGAAGGCGGCCAAGGAATCGTCATCTAATGCCGTCGGAAGTACCTTGAGTGCCTCGTTCATAGGCCATCCGACCGAGGCGTAAGCCGCTTAGAACCGGCTCTGGAAAGATGTCCAATCGCCCCTAGCTGCGTTGAATGGGCGAACAGGAGGTAGGCGCCGAAGTTTGAAGGAGCTGGAGTTGACAACTGGTGCGGGCGCTCCACAAGCAGCACTCGGCGGCGTCGCTGCGCTAGAGTTAATGGCGCCCGGTTGCTGCGTCGCACTTAAAATGGCGCCCGGTAGCTGCGTCGCACGTAAAATGGCGCCCGGTAGCTGCGTCACACTCGACAGCAAAATGGCACCCGGTTGCTGTGTCGCACCCGTTGAAAAGTTGGCGGCAAATTCAAATGTGGCGGCGAAGAAGTGGCGTGAAGCGCCCGTTTCCGCTCCAACACTGCGATGGGCGTGCATGGCTGGGCTCCCGCCTCCGAGATGAGGGAGACGAGGCGCGCGGCGGACTGCAGCAGTTGGCCGAGCTGGCTGGTGAGGAGCTTCCAGTTCTCCCCACAACGACCATGCCTTCACCGCCTTTGTTCCCGAAAGTACCTCTTACACCACGCGTGACGTTCTCTTTAGCTAACAACCCGCTTCGCACCTCCCTCTGTTTGCCCCCTTATGGTTGCTCACAATGCTCCTCTACACAAATAATACACTGTTTAACTGCATGACTGTACAGGAAATCATAGGTCGATGGGGATAACCTGTGAGCAGATAACAGTTACCGTTATTTTCGTGCCCACAAACATCAGGATGTACAAGAACAATGTTCATGCATAATGTGCAACCAGTAATGGATACCCATTGTAATTTATATGCATTTCTTACCTCCCCCACCCCCATGGACTCCGCACGTGCGTTGCTCACAAGTGACGGCTTCACATCTATCCCTCTATTTAAGAACGAAACAGGATAATTTCTTCACAAATCTGGCTATCGCCTGATGATCCTAGTTGTCATTACTGAAGAAACGTCGTACTCGGATTGTAAATGTTGTGGATTTATTCGACCAACACACCTGTGTGCTGTACGAGTAACACATTGGCATGTTTTGTTTATCTAACTAACCTTACTAATTGGCTGTGTCGGGTGGTGGCGGGCTTAACGAGACATTTATATTTACGCGATCAAATCCAAAAAAACCTGCATTAAGGATGCAAAGATCTGCAACAGATTTAGGACCAGAATTCCATTTTCATGAAACAGCTGACACACATTACCTTGGAGATTTTTCATATTACTAATAATGGTGCATTTAAACACAAAATCAAACAAGAAAAAATGTTAGTCAAGATATCAGAAAAAGTATGTTTTAGTCGCAATACATGGTTGCTAATAAGAACTTGCATCATGCACAACAGATGAATTAATGTAAAACAAAGTAATAGCTGTACAATTGATTCAGTAGATTTCTAATAACTGATAACACCATCCTATAAAATGACACCTGTACTGTCACTATGATCACGCAATATTTTTTACTCCACGTGTTGTAGTTTACTTACGAACCAAGCAGGTTGACTTTTAGACACTCCCATAATACCATAGTCATAACAGCATAAAGCATACATTGTGCTCCCAGGATCATTAGCAATGCTTTCAGTAGATGCTACAGAGTGGACATGTGTCACGTATTGTTGTACAGGAACAGATGATTCTGGCAACGTGACAGAGACTGTACCACTTCTTAGTGTGGAAGTGCCCAAGGGTGTCCTTGAGGTAAGTCAAGCAGCATATGCTGGGTCCTGACTCCCATGACATTGCATCACGGGAACTCATGTACTCTTGTGGAGCCTTCCACTGTTTAATTGTGAATGTAGACTCTCCCAAAACTATCTTATCCTACTTTTGGTGTGGTGGTGTGGGTTGTGGTTTGTTGTGGTGATTGGGTAGGGTGTTAGAATGGTCAGCCTTAACTGGCCAAAGTATTTCCCATCATGTTTTTCAAGACCTTCTTGGGACTCTCTGTTGTCTGAATGTTGCCCTATTGTACATGTGGTGGTCACTGTTTGTCATGTTCTTCTGCCATGGATCTTTTGTATAATTTTCATCTATTTTTCTTACTCTGCATTTTGCTCTATTTTCATTGTTTTGTATTTCACTGTAATTTAAGTTGCTTTGAGATGCTGTGGAATTGAAGCTATAAATACAGATAATCCTCATCCAAGAGAACAATAGCAATTTATTGCCAATCGCAATATATTTCCACTGTCATAAAAAATAATTTACTCATACAATAAAAGTAATCGGCATGATCTATTTACAATCGATTGACCAAAACCTATGTCACACATTTCAATCGCAGCTATAGCTGGAATGATGAATCAATGAAATTGATCCATTAACTGTAATTTGTAATTGACTACTTTTTTGTGGTCAATTGCTCTGGCCATTGAAAAATGGCAGCTGCCCCACTTACTGCCTCCCGAAGATAGCAACCCAGTAAACATTCAATGCTGAGCCAACGTTGGCATGTGGATGTACCGTTAGACGAATGGTCCATGCTTACTGTAAATTTCCATACAAGCTCCACTCTGTGAGGTGGCTGAGGATGCAATGTATTTCACCAAGCTCCTATGTCACTTCCCATCTAACAGAAAATATGGACCAGAGGTGAGATTGTGTTTTCCAACTTTTATTTGCGTAAGCCAATTCACGTAATCAATCCAATAACTGGCAGAGTACTCCAAAACAAATATTATATATTCCATGAAATAACTAGATATCTTAGCTCTAATCAGAACCACTATAAGTATGCATCTTGCTGTAGATACATACGTTCATACAGTATTGTCACTGGAGAACTGAAAATTATCAAAGGAAGATGTATAGTAAGCAGTGAAACTGTAAAATAATACCTTTGGAAAGTCAGTTGTCACCTTTATAACAATTGTGGGATCCTGCAAAATAAAGCTCAATGCCTTGGTAGTCCTAAACCATTAGAGGAAATTCCAGATTACAATGGCAGGGCCATTTATCCCTTTACAGAAATGTAAGTGTTTCAATAATATGCACCCAAATGTAACACTCTATTTTAGCAACTCTGGAGGAATGATGTCAAATAATGCAAGAGTAAAATCTACAACCATCGAAATACCATTAAACAATTCCATTGTGGCTTATTTCCCGTGTGGACAGGAACACAAATGCTCATCGAGAAGAAAATGAAGTCCAGTGATGGAGAAGTTTGGCGCCAGTTCCATGAGTTGCTGCCAGAAGTGTATAAATCCATCTCTGAAAACACCTTCTATTTCTTGTACGAGATGGATAAAAAATACAACATTGACATACGTGTGTACTGGAAGGTTTATGAAATTACTGACATCTCAGCACGTGCAATCTACATACTCAATTATTTTATTGGTGAGCGTGAAAAAATGTGCCAGGGGCTCCTAGAGATGATCCGTGCAGGACAGAACAAGCAAACGCAGCTGCAGACCCTGCTTGACTCTGCCGGTATGTGGAATCTGATGGGCAACTGGGCCTCACTGTGGGACTTTTCTTAGTTAATCATGGATATCACTACTAAAGGCAGAAATGCATAGGTTACATTTTAAGTCACGTAATTTGCTGCTAGGTATCGTTTAAGTATGCATTACAGCTAAAATAAGTATTAAATAATTGTTTTATCTAAAAACTGAGGCAATTGTATTGTGAAGTACACACATAAAGTAATTGTTTAAATTGCAATAATTTAACAATATCATCCATGCTTCTGTCATTTTTTGCTGAAAGCTAGGCGTTATAAATCTTGGATTGATAAACTGAACTATGGTTGTGAATGTCTGTTCACATGTTTCACTGGTTTCTTTGCAGTTAAATGCTCCCCAACTCTTAATCGGAACACGGCACAAAAAGAACTTAACATCTCAGATGATGGCAAGACAGCGGAATGGCTCAAGAGTCCTCCAGAAAAACCCGATCACCCAGATCGGTTCAAATACTGGTCACAGGTGCTGTCCATTGAGAGTTTCTTTGGAGGATGCCACTTCTGGGTGGTGAATGTGGGGGACGTGGAAAACCTTCGTGTTGGTGTCTCTTACCAGAGTATTCTACGTAAAGAACAAGACAGTGCATGCCTGATGGGATTTAACAGCAGGTCCTGGTGTTTATGGAAACACGAGAACAAATACAAGGCCTGGCACGACCAGCATAGCACGGAGCTGCAAGTTGGTGAACATCCTCGCAGAATCGGTGTTGGCTTGGACTATGATAAACGGGTTCTGTTATTTTACAATGCTGACAGCAATGAGCATCTACACACATTTTATGCTCGCTTCTCTGAACCCCTGCATGTTGCTCTATGGGTGTGGGATGGGAAACTCACAATTGAGCCTGTTAACAACGATTAAAATGGATATACGTTTAATAATTTATCCGTGGAAAGTAATAAACAGGATCAAATTGCCATCCAAATTCTCTTAGGAAAGTCGTAGGAAGGTTTTAAGAAAGTCTTTACATTCATCATATTGTTTTCACTGCCACGTGCACTGATAATCTCTATATATAAATAATTATTGGGAACGAAATATCTTTCCAAAAGGATGCTTCTCCGTAGTAATTTCATGTTTAGGCGTTTTAACAGCCAAACATGAGACAATTTTTTTCAAATGCACTGTTTATCACAGATACCAATGTAACTCCACCGAACAAGTTGAGCTTCGCCAGCCAGTTTAATTAGCTTTATAGGAAGGGTTACTATTTGCAACGTCTGAATGGCACAATGTTATCTTGTAATTTCATCACATTAATTCGATGGAACTTTCCTTTGGGCTGTAAATTGCCTACGACATAGTCCATTACTTTTCCACATATATGTGGATATTACAAATAGAAAGGTTTTGTACCCATTTGCTGGTCCACCCACGCTCTTATAATCAGCAAAATCACGGATAACAGAAAATTCCAATTTGAAGATAAGAATAACAAATTGGTCTAACTCCATGGATAAGACAGTCACAAATCACAATAGATGTATGGTACTTTATTTACACATTTTTGCTGAGTAGTTGGATAACTGTCATCACGTCCAATCTCTATCAAATTTTCTTGTAATTGTATATAAAATATCGTACTTTAATATGGCAATTGAGCAATATGTGTTACCAGGCTGTGATTCATACTTATAGTTATATGAAGAACGTTTCATGGTAAGTCAACCCCAGAAAAAATAAATGAACAGCAGTCTTGATTTGAAGCTTTCGTGACTGCAGGAATCCATACTCTTCGGTTCTTTGCGAAAGTCACGTAGGTAGAAATAAAATAAAATAAATCACGACGTTTCGGAGGCAACACCAGCCTCGAATAAAAACAGCAGTCTCTTGAGACCTGATTCAGTCAAATGAAGTGATACAGCTTTGGCCACAAGAGTAGCAGTGACAGCAAGCACTCTGCGACCACTTGTTGACCCTCGGTACCATTGATGGCTGGAGTGAAGTTGCCTTGACTAGAGGTTTTTATTTTGTGTTTGAAGAGACCTCATAATAATGTCTGCTCTAAATTGCAGGTAAACTGGGACATTTCAGCCTAGTTATTGTTGGCCATAACGTCTGCCCGAAGCATGAGATTAATAATATTGGGATGATATTTGATGCGTCCCTTTCCTTCGAAGCTCATGTTAATAAGGTTGTGAAAACCTCGTTTTTTCACCTCAGAAACATTTCTCGACTGCACAACATCATTATATCGGTTGATTCTGAGAGGTTGGTCCACGCACTTGTCCTCTGCGAATCGATTACTGCAATGCCTTGCTTGTTGGTGTTTCAAATAAGGTCCTTGGTAGACTAGATGCTGTTCAGAATGCGGCAGTTAGAGTACTCACCCGAACCCCATTACGTGACCCATTTCTAAGTTCTCTTATCATTTACACAGGTTACCGATCTTGAAACGGTAGAGTTTAAGTGCCTTCTACTAGTTCTAAAGCCTTGCATGAGCTGGCACCACCATATAATCACGAGCTAATTCATCCGTACACCCCTCAAGGTCGTTAATATCTGCATACTCTGCCCTCCTGTGTCCCTCAATCCGGCTGCGTTCCTGGGGTGAGCGGGCATTTGCAATGTCTGCGCCTCGTCTTCTTAGTTCTTTCGGTAAAGTCACGTAGAAGGAAAATAATAAAATAAAAATAAAACATCGACAGAGTCTACGATGTCCACTTGACAGACCTGTTCTCCACCTGAAGACGGCTGCTTGCGTTGTGGCCGAAACGTCGTGAGGATTATTTTATTATGTTTTATTTTTATTATTTTATTTTCCTTCTACGTGACTTTACCGAAAGAACCAAGAAGATGAATCCTTGCAGTCACGAAAGGTTTAAATCGAAGTCTGCGCCTCGGTTGTGGAATTCCCTCCCGTTCGAAATTCGTTTCACCTACAATGTGGATATTTTTAAGTCGCGTCTAAAAATGCATTTTCTTAATTCTGTTTTATCTATCTAGCTCTCCTCTCTTGGCCTTTTCTTAATCTTACAAGGCGATTTCACAAATTAGCGGAAGGCGCCTTACAAATGAATGCAAATTATCGTTTTTATCGTAGTTTTGTGCTGTACGAATGAATTGTGGTTAAGGGATGAACAGAAATAACGTGATAGAGGGCAGATTGTCACGGTTGTTGCTGGGCAGAAGTGTCCTCAAGTGGATCATGGTTATGAGAGTTAAAAGTGTTTTCCATCACGGTTAGAAGCTTAGAGCTAATTATTTTGCTGTATCCACCTTCCAGGGGTAGATATCGATAAGCAATTGTAATCCACAGCACAATAATCCAGAGAGCTCTGTCCTCGATAATTGTAATGCACCACGAATATATGCAGGATGCACAATCTTTTATTCACTAATGTATTTACGAATACACGACTATTAAATAATTTACAATGTAAGTTAATATAAAATACCTAAACGTAATATTGAGATTAAATAAATCATTATAATACTGCAAGATTCTGTATACGCAAATTGATGGATTGATGGTTGCCATAAATAAACACTGGCTCATAAATCTGCGTGTCTGTGTCATATTCTCAGGTTAGCACAAACACTGCTTTCAACTCGTTTATACTGTAGTGTGTCTCACTGTAGCTATCACCCTAAGTGATTCCCGTTTTCCACACTTTCTTCAATACCTTGATATGGGGTTATATTTCTGATGTCATTCATCCCTGCACTAGTGGTTAACGGACTTCGTGTGCCTTGGTACTTCAGATGTTAGGCATATTTCCTGCCAGTGTTACGTGAATGGTGCATGACTTCAATGTTGTTATGACTTCAATGTTGTTTGCCTTGAATGTATTTGCTACTCCGGCTGTGCAATGTTCATCTGCTGTATTTATTTTCTTATTCCACCAAGTTCCTCCACGGGTCATTCTTGTAAAACAACTTACGGCCGAATGTTTCTTACTCGTGTCAACAAATGAAATAGATCAAATGAAATCATCAATCACAAATCTTTTCCCGCACGTTCCTGTGCATTCTTGGTTAGTTTATCCTTCTAAGCCTTGGCTGCTGTCAGAAATTCTGTCGTCTGCACTCCCATGGTGTACGCACTCACGAACTGCGTTAACAGCGGTCTTATGTAGCCGCCTTTGCCAACAACCCTCTGATCCGATTATTTGCACCTTCAAGGGACGGAGCATCCACACTTCCACGACCCACTGTCTCGTGTTTATCGGGATATTCAAATAAAAGTGGTCGATATTCGTAAAATGGGTTGCATATTGCCTTTAATGAAGAAGAGAATACCTATTGGGAATAATTTGAGACTGAATACGCACACTTGAATACATCTGCAAGGGAAATACATTAAAAAATCCATATCACTTTGACTTCGAGGTTTTAAATGTAACTGGATAATTTAATTGAAAAAGTGTGATTGGAAAGTGTGCAAATCAGTGTTAATCAGCCATTCCCCAATGAGGTGTTATCCATTGACTGAGTTCACCTATTAGCACCCTCACTCCACCAAAAACTCTCTCAATGAGCTTCTCAACCCGTTTACACCGTACCCCCCCAAAAGTGACACATCCTCTCGATGTGTCTGCTTTGTGTAGAAGGGTGGTTGGCAGTGCGTCGCGCGCAAAGCCACACCAGGAGAGCCCAACAAATCGGGGTGCAACGCATTTTATGGAAACCGATGGCCAAGGGGACAACCCACCACGTGTGACCCATGCAATAATGTAGGGAAAATATATTAACGGTAAATTGCCACCGAGTCTGGAATTCGGTCCCATAATCCGATGGCATTCATTCTCTTTCCCCAAGCTAAATCCACGAGGCTAATCTACACATCTGTTTTGCCATGGTGCCTCAGGTGCCCTTGTGTTGCCTTTCACAACACCCTTATGAGTAAGATATGTGTGTGCAGTGTGCTCTCTTCCCCATGCTTTGTAAATGTGGGCCCGTTTACATCGATACCTGCACCAGCTATCAACATTCAGGTTGGCCTGTCGACGATTAACCCTGTGTTTAACCAGACTGGATTGTATGAAGAACTCTCGGATAACTTTCATATTAGTGAGCTCCTCTGGAGAAAATATGTACTGGCTCGGTCATTTAGCATGACCAGCCATTGCATGTCCAAACAACTTCTATTTCGATAGAAAGAGTTGGATAAATGGCATGGCACAGGCTAGAGAGGAAATGGGCTCATGTGCTACATGATTTGGAGCAGATTGTACTTGGTGATGACTGGCACCTGTGGTGTGAATATTGTGTATATTTTGTTTGAGTGCAGTCTGCATGAGTGTGCGTAGTCTGTATGGGTGTTTGTGTAAAATTTATAAATCCCCACACATGCTCACTCTCCCCCAACTGCAGGTGAGGAACAACACACATACATGCAAAAAACAAACTCAGCAATTTGTTAGTTTGCGTCTGGGAACCACATATCTAAAACCCATATTTTCTTAAAGTGCTGATAGTTTTTTGTATAAAGCACAAAAACTGGGCACTTTTTTACACGTTTTTGTGTTGCTGCTTTAAACGTATGGTTTCCCAGCCTGCACTAATTTTCTGTAATGTTTTTTTTCATAATTTACAGACTGATTTCAGGCGGGGAAACTGAGTTTTTGTGTGGCAAATAGACTGTAGGTGGGACATCAACCATGACATTTCACGGGCAAATTCTCGTGCTGCATTCATTATTGTCAAGTTATACCAACTACTTCGTGCAGGCTGTAGCAACAGCACGAAGACTAGCAGACAATTTAGTAACAAAAAGCAGGTTACGTTGATGATGCTCACTTCAATGATAATTTAAACAGAAATGTTCATGTAATAAACTCCTTTTAAAAAGTGTTTTAAAAACAACTGTTTTATTCTATGGAACCTCATTTGCCAGGCGTGCGCCTTTGGCGTCATCTGGTCCAACCCATGTGAGACTAGGCTCTAAGGAAAGCTGTCTCGGTGTGGACCAATCAACTTCAAGGACAGTGCACATTATCAGAGTTATGTCTTTGTTTGTATTTATGACTGCAGGTATTGCGGTCTATGCAAACATGACTCCTTGTGAAAAGGTGTCAGTTTGTTGCCAGATAGAAGGGTAAAAAAACAATTATCAACAGTTTTATTCACAACTTCGTTTAACTTACGGTCGAGAAGTACATCAATGGCGCCTGAGACACGCGGCACCTGCGCTTTGTGCGAGCCGATTCCACAGTTTAGGGACCGCGGCGTTTTTGACCAACACAAATATGTAAGGCGTCCATACAAAATGTAAATTGCTTTAAAGTAGCGAATTAATTAATTGATGCCGACTTTGATACAGGCATGCATTGTCACCGGATGTGAGTACGTGTGCAAAATGTGGAATTGATTGGACAACGGGAAGTGGGCGAAATTTTGATTACAAGATTTGACCACGACAAACAGAGGAATCAACTTCTTGGTTCTTTCGGTAAAGTCACGTAGAAGGGAAGTAATAAAATAATAAAAATTAATAAAAATAAAACATAATAAGAGGAATCAAGTTAAGTAAAACCGTTGAACTAATTTAAACAGAAATGTTCATGTAAAAATAAATACATTTTGACCACATTATGAGGATCACACATGACACGATGGCTACTTTTCACATAATGTGCAAATTCACGACCAAAGAGAACACGTTTGTCGATTTACATCTCGCCATAGCTTCTGGTCAATATAGTCAGAGCTTTCTGCAAGGACGTTCATAGCGCGGTAACAATAAAAGGTAAAGGTGCAGCCCTGCAATTTCTTGCGCATGCCACTGCTGCTGGAAGAGCCCCTTTAGAGGGCATTTGGTCTAATCTTCCACGCTGGACAAGTGTTATTGGAAACGGTGGGAGAACCCTCGATGGATGAATCCCACAGGACCTGCCAACAGACTAAGTGTGGTGTACCCATTTACACTGCTGGGATGACAGGTGGGGGATTTAACAAACGTGCCCATTGTCTCACCTATCGTGCCCGGGAGATCGAACCAGTGACTGCTGGATTACAAGTGCTGTAACCAATACACCATGGCACCATCCAGCTGTAGCAATACCGGAATAATAATACTAATACTGTACAGTACTTTATAAGTGTCTCGATGTGTCTCCGTGTCTCTCTGGCTCTGTGTCTGTGTGTCTCACTGTCTTTGTGTCTTCTTGTTGGTGTCTCTTCTTGTTTCTGTGCGTGTATCCGTCCGACTTGTCTTCTTATAAAAGTTAGTGTCGCCCGCGCATTGGCTTATAAAAGCAAGTGTCGCCCGCGCATTGGCTTTGATTGCTGCGCATGTTTTGTCACAGAAGATGTTTGCCGATAAGAGGGTGATGACTCATACATCGCGGATAAAATGGAGGGAAGGGGCATGGATCGTCGGAGTCGAGGTTAAAAGCGCCGTGGATAATCGTTCCCCTGTTCAGTATTCATATGCCAAGTTAAAACATTCGCCAAATATAATTATTTGTCAGGCTCAATCTCTCAACCCCTCTATCTCTCTGGCCGCTCTGAAGAAGGGTCATTGCTCTAAACGTCACCTATTTTACTGACACTGTATTTTCTTGTAAGACCACAGTGTTATTGATGCACATGTTGAGTTTTTGTTATGTATGTATACTGTTTGATGTTTTAAAAAGGGAAGTCATGCAAGACCTGCAAGGTATGCAGCTCACATTCTTGCACCAGCACCAAGACTAGCAGACACAATTTAGTACAAAAAGCAGGTTACGTAGATGCTCACTCTCAATGATAATTTAAACAGAAATGTTCATGTAATAAACTCCTTTAAAACAGTTTTTTTTAAACAACGGTTTTATTCACAACTTCGTTTAACTCACGGTCGAGAAGTACATCAATGGCGCCTGAGACACGCGGCACCTGCGTTTTGTGCGAGCCGATTCCACAGTTTAGGGACCGCGGCGTTTTTGACCAACAAATATATGTAAATAATAAGGCGTCCATACAAAATGTAAATTGCTTTAAAGTAGCGAATTAATTAACTGATGCCGACTTTGATACAGGTGAAGTATGGGAATTGACGGCAGGAACTTCTTGACGGGAACACACTTTTTATTAAATCTTTACGTGTCAGAATACAACGTGTGGTCTCCTTTCTTCCGACTTCACACTCCACTAATCTCGTGTAAACTCTAGGCCTCTGGCTACACACGATACCCTTCACTCGTGTAGACCCTACGCCTCTGGCTACACAATACACTCGACTCGTGTAGACCCTATGTCCCTGGCTACACAATACACTCGACTCGTGTAGACCCTATGTCCCTGGCTACACACACTGCATTCGGCTCGTGTAGACCTTATGCCTATGGCTACACACACTACACTCGCCTCTGGGTTACACAGAGTCCCGGTCCCGTTAGGACAGCGGGACTAGGTACCGCAGGGCCCTAGGTCTTCATCCCCGTCTTCATTCTTCGCTGGTTACACACTGCCCTCACGCCTGTGTGCATCCCCTTTTATAGCCCCTGCTCACGAGAGGCGGAGCTGATGCGTACTTCAACGTGAGCATCGCTCCTTAATGAACCAATCACGACGCACTCTCTCTACGATCCGTTTTCCCCAGCGCGTGTTAACACTCCTCCACCAATCACACCGCGCTGCCACCCGATCACTCCCTCTCAGCACGTCACCGGCCCACAGCCAATCAGTACCCCGTAACCCACGACCCCGCGCTGACCCCTGATCCTCCACCGTCAGCGCACGTCACCACCTACACAGCCAATCATCACGCGCTGGCATACGATCTCTAATCCCAGCGCGTATCACCTCTACATCACCCCCTCCCACATAGCTTGCAGCCGGCCCGGCTGTTAACCAACAACACAACCTAACGTCAATGCAGTAACAAAGAAACTCCACCTCTCAGTGTGCCCCGTAACGCAACAACAACAACACTTAAATATGAAGCAATATACAGCCCGACGAACAACACAATAAAAGCGAACACCGGAAAACGAACGCGCCAAGTGTCTCTGTGCCTAAACGCAGTGCCGAGGCGCCCGGCTGCCTCGACTCCTCACGTGGCAGGTCACACAAAGTAGCGCGACCTAGCGCGAGTCCGTCTGGCCGGTCCGTCGTATGGGACGGGACGTTGGCGACCGTCCGGTGGCTCCGGCCGCTCAGGATCCGGCCGCCGGTGGTCGGCAGCTGTCAGTTCCGAGACACCTGGGAGCGGATCAGGCGGAGACATGTGAGGAGCAGGCAAAGACCTTTCCCCCTTAGGGTCGTCGGTCACGTCACATGCTCGGCCCTCACGACACAAGGGGAGGCCATATGGAGGCGAGAACGGTTTCAGTCGGGAGGGGTGGACGTACCAACGGCGTTTTCCCCATTTTATCTGAACGCACTGGGGGCGTGCAACCCGCACGACCTCCACGGGTCCCCGCCACGGCTTCAACAATTTAGGTGACGTAGCCAAAGGTGCCTGAGGGCAATGCAGCCAGGCCCTGTCACCTGGTTCCCAATTTTGCACGGACACCTTCCGTGCCCGCAACCGCTCATTTGCCAATTTGGCGAGCCCGCGAATTAAGCCGTGCGGCCTCCCTTGCCTCTGTCAGCTTGGCCTCCCTTGCCTCTGTCAGCTTATGAATATTGAATTTATATGCTCTGCCAATTCGAATTAGTTCGTGGTGCGGGCAGACCCAGCTGCGTTTCCATGGGCGGGTCGGCTTCCCGACCGTACATCAGATAAAACGGGGAAAATCCCGTAGCTGCATGGGGGCCATTCTATACGCGGCGAGGACCCCAGGGACCTGCAGGTCCCAATCAACATGTGCCTCACACACCTGCTGGCACAACATAGAAGTCAATGTCCTGTTAAGCCTCTCCACCATCCCGTCGTCTGCGGGTGGTACGGGGAGGTACGCACCTTCTTGGTACCCAACAGGTCGCACACCTCTTGCAGTAATTTACTCGAAACATTTTTCCCTTGGTCAGTCAGCAAGCGTTCGGGAGCCCCCTTGTCCAGGACGTAGCCCTGGACAAAGGCGTCCGTCACAGCCGCCGCCGACTGGTTGGCGAGTGGCCACGCCATAGGCCACCGGGTAAAATATTCGACCCCCACCAACAGGTACTTATTACCCCTAGGCGTGACCGGAAAAGGCCCCAGAATATCGAGTGCAACGAGCTCGTTAGTGCGCGAGACCTGGATGGATTGCAGCGGTGGATTAGCTGCCACGGGCGGTGGTTTCCGTCTGGCGCACTCACACAACCCTTCAGAATATTCACCACGTCACCCCCCATTCCCGGCCAATATAGTCACGCTGAAGTAGGGCAAGCGTTTGTTAACTCCCAAATGCAAGAAGCGTTCGTGTGCGGCCAAGACAATTTTCCCCTTCACAGCAGAAGGCACCACAATCGCGTGCCGCCGGGACAAACTGTCCATCTCATTAACAGGCCTTGCTTAAGTACGTAGGAGCCAGTCGTTCATGGTCGCCTTCGGAACCCCCCGTCCTTCGGCGCAATGCTAGCAGAGAGCTGTCCGCCATTTGGAGACGGCCCCACTCAATCAGCGACAGTGAGAGCAGCGAGTCCTGACCCCCTGGGGTAGCGGGACCATCCCCAATTGGTGTGCCCGCGGTCGCAACCAATGCCCCCTCGCCTTCCGTAACTAGCGGTCTACAGCGCGCCGATCCCGATAAGCACGCACATTTGTGACAAGGCAACAATCGCGACAGAGCATCAGCATTTGTGTGTCGCGCGCACAGCGAATCGACCCATTCGAGGTCCTCCTTCGGATTAACGTTTTGCGTGGGCTCGGATCAGCCTGCGCAACCAGCCGCTCTTCCGCAGGGACCGTGCCGCGTGAGCTAGCACGGTGCCCTGCTGAATGACGGCCGGCCGCGACCCAGCGTTTAAACCCCTGACAACCGGATCCCTGTCAGCCCCAACCAAAGTGTGAGCCACCGACAAATCGAGACCTCCAACAGCCCTATTAGAAGGACCCAAAAGTGTGCCTTGATCCGAGGTCTCCCTCACCCATGGTTTCCGCAACCGGAGGGGAATTAACATTTGTGAACCCGGGGGCACGTGCACGGTCTGTGCTGCTAACGCTTGTATCGTAGCGCACGCCGTCCGAATTTCATAGGGTCGT
>NW_024705043.1:0-16356 GCF_018977255.1 Callorhinchus milii
CCCCTCCTGTCCTCCCCCCGCTCCCACCCGAATGGCTAACATGCTCCACCGATAGATTAACCCACCGACAACCAAATGAACAAGATCGTCATTTAATTATCCAGGACATTTGTTTTTTTTCAACGAGTGATTGTAATCGTTGAAGGCATACCCACAAAAGTAAATGAGAAAGTAACTATGCGGTTTCACTTAATTCATTCAACAGGAATGTGGAATTATTACAACTGACTGAGTTTACAAACGTATTTCTAGTTTGTGCAGGGTTACACTGTAACATTTAACTTGACATATACGGTACGATATATCAGGGATGAGCTTCGCATCTAAACATTTCTGATTTTCAACAGAAATTTCGGTAGTTTACATCACGTTAGTGTTTACGTCTCTTCGGGCTCACAAAACAGAGGTCAATTGATGACATGTAGCATCGTCATTGACAGAAAATTGGGGAAGTGATGTCATATTAGTGATGCCAATTCTCTTTTCAGAATAATCCATTTTGTTTTTTATGTCGGGGAATCTAAAATGGTGTGTGTCAGCATATGTTCGGATTTTAAGATGAATCTGAAATTAATGAGCACATCCCTGTTGCACACATTTTATTTCAAACTGCAATCATTGCGTTGTATTGCTATTTACATTGAAGCGTGATACATACCGTATGAATACAGCCATCCTTAACAGACGATAATTTTAAAACAGCACTTTAATCTGCAGCACAAATGACAATGATCATGATGGTAACAACCAACCCCTGTAAGGTGATGTAGTAAAGCAAGCCAGATGGCGTAGTGCAACGGTGGGGTTACTTTGAGTGAATCTCGTGTTGATGTTATCTGAGGGGAGACAGATGGAAGGCAATGCAAGGTTAATGTTGGGACCCACATTTAGGGTAATCCAGTGGCAAAGCTTTGATGAAAGTTAAAACTTGCGCATCTTTGAAGATATTCATTGGTCACAAGGACATTATAGCATGTGACCCCATATGGGGACAACATAATACGTTGATCATGCACTGTATAACAATTATTTTGTTTGTTCTTGGGTAGTAAATGTTATTTCCTAATTGCGTATGCCTCAAAAGTACAGAAAATGCCTATTATGCCCCACAAACTTTGCTTTTTTGACCAGGACATTGATATTTTGAAATGTACCCATTTTCCAGAACATTCCAGATAGATTCAGTGCTGAGTAAACTTTGAATAACTTCTAGAACATTCTAGACATTCCAGTAATATAAATAGTAGTATAACTACAGGGGCCTTAAGCCCACCAGTTCAGTTTAGTTCAAACTGCTTAATTGGATACATATCAGCATTTTCTGAGATGGCATCAAGAGGCTGCAAGCATCCGGCAGATGCATTTTGCTATGTCAAGACAAGAGCAAAAAAGTACTCCGTGGAAGCATCTGCTAAGATGTGTCAGGTCTACAAGGCATATTTCAGCATGCCTGTCGAGGATCAAGACAAACCCTGGGCACCTCATTTCACCTGCGAGCATTGCAAAAAGACTCTGGAAGGTAAAATGAACAATTGTTGCTCGGAATTTTATCGTATAAAATTAGTAAATTGTAAAAGTATTTTTTTACAATTTTCAATGTTATTGAAAAAATATACATGAAAAATGGTGGGAGAATCTCTTACACATTAGGCATGGGTGAAATAAATGTATTTTTGTAGGATGGTACAGAGGGGAAAAGAGAGCCATGTAGTTTGCTATCCCAATAATTTAGTGGGAACCCACTGACCACTAAAGCAACTGCTACTTCTGCATGGTGCTACTTGAAGAGTGAATGTTAAACCACAAGTGCAATAACTTTTGGAGGGTTATCGCTTAATTTGATCTTATTTATAAATTCACGTTTACAACTGTCATACACTAAAGTTTGTGTATCGAATAGATCTGAAGCATATCCAACAACCAGGATACAAATCTAAGACATCCTGGGAAATTGGCAGAAACCCCATTCTAAATAAGATGGCTTACAGTGCATGCACATTTTGTTTTCGGATTGTTTTGTTCATATGTGTTTTTTCTGAAACCAGTTTCCAGTCTTTATAGTGTCACCAGGTTCCTATGGTGTAACCAGGTTCCTATGGTGTAACTAGGTTTCTATGTGTAACCAGGTCCCTATGGTGTTACCAGTCTTTATGGTATCACCAGGTTCCTATGGTGTAACCAGGTCCCTATAATGTACCCAGATTCCTATGGTGTCACCAGTCTTTATGGTGTCACCAGGTTCGTATGGTGTAACCAGGTCCTTATGGTGTAACCAGGTTCCTATTTTGTAACCAAGTTTATATGGTGTAACCAGCTTCGTGTGGTGCAACCAGGTCCCTATGGTGTAACCTGGTTCGTATGGTGCAACCAGGTCTTATGGTGCAGCCAGGTCCCTATGGTGTCACCAGATTCCCATCAAAACTGAGCATTTACTGCTGCAATGGGTTTTGTGTGTGCCCAAGTAAATCCTAACAAATACACCTAATGTAGTGGCTTCTATATTCTTCCAGGTAAATACTCTCTTGTGTTGTGGAAAACACATTTCTAGTGACGTGAATCGATGTGGTGTAATCTAGTTGCTCAAGGATCAAGGCGAGGCGTCCTGGCCAAGGAGTATAACCTTGGATGAAATGCATTGCGCGTCAAAAAGACCAATGTACACAAACAACAGTTTCATGAATATAAAATAGCATTAATGAGGAAGAATTATGGTTAGGGGTGCCTATAGCCCTCTTACCGACATCACCTGCAGTGAAGTATCACAGCGAACAGAAGCTATCTTTCTGTGACACCCACACTAGTGTAGTATTATAATTTGCAGACACACTGTTAGAAGGCAACAACTTGTATTCACGCCATTACACACGTGACTATAACACCTAACTCACTTCGGACGAGCCTACCTACACCTATCTCCTCTAGACAGGATAACTATACATCTGGTCAGAGCAGCCACGTACTGTCGATCCACGATGTCGATGAGCACAGATCCAGATGACGAGCAGAATTCTCGCTCGAGGCTCGCCTTATATCCTGTCTCGCGCTTTGATCGCCCCTCCCCTCGGACTCTTCCTGCAATTGCAGTCCCCTCTCCCCTTGTTCCCTATCCCTCACCCTGGCCCTTCACGTGCTTGACCCGAGCCGGGTGACTTGTCCTCACGTGCATGGTGCTGTACCCCGCTAGTTATCTCCACAACACACTGCCAAGCCCCGTAGTGATCCATACAACGTCACTACACTAGTATATGGCGGATTGCGAGTTGATAGTCTTTATTTTCTCATTACCAAGCTTCAAAGGCACACACTGAACAGTGAAGGCCACACCGTTTATGCACTTTATTCATGAGAAAGGAGTTATTCGTTCGCACTCATTTTGGTTTGCATCTTCCGTTACGTATATGCACTGTCGCCTGGCTGGGCAGCACCATGGCAAAATACCTGACGAACAATTATGAGGTCAAAATAATGGACCTCATCCTTCAGCAGCCACACCAAGCACATGATCAGATCTTGCAACTACCACCTCTGTGCAACTACCACCACTCATCACCACCACTGTTAGCAAATATCCTTGCCTCAACAAGTGCAACTCCACCCTTTTCATCGAGTAACCTCAAACAACTCCCAACGGTTGCAAAACCATATCTTGCTCATGTCATCCTCGGCGCCCACCATCCTGGCTAGAATTCCTCCTCACCTGCCTCTACTTCATCCACTGGCTTCCCATCACCAGCGGGGTCAGCTGCAGGATCGTTTGTTGCCTGTGCCACTGTGCCTCTAGTCTCAGAGCGGCGGTGCAGAGGTTGGCGCTCTGCACTACGAACCCGGCGACCCGAGTTCGATTTCCCGCTGACGGCCAACACCGTGATGATTATCTGCATCGGTGCTGGGGCTCTCCTAAGCCTCAAATGAGTACCTGCTGCGATGTGTAAAACATCGCCACGAGGGAGACAAAGGCGACCGGGCGTGGTGTGTACCAGTGTCGACCCTCGTAGGTGCTCGCTAACAGCACTTGCCCCAACAGTCTGTCCAGTCTCAATCGTCCACTGCATCTCTGGCCGTTCCCATCACTCTTCACTAGAGCTCATGGTAGAACTTTGTGCTACAGCAGAAGCACGACTAACAACCTCCACTTCTCTGCACAAACGGCCAGGGACCATGGTCACTGTCGGGGGTCGTTTCTTTGCGGCAGCTGTCTGACATGTGGAACGCGGTCGTCATCCAGCTGCAAATTCGCAGCAGCGTTCAATTTACACTGACTTAACGAACGCTGTACGAAGGCACCATCTCCTTCTCAAAGGCCCCAACCTTTTCCTGGCTTTCGAGCGATGTTGAGCTTGCCTCTGTGCCTTAGACACGGTCATTTATATCTGTGAAATGTTGTGCACGTTATGCATAGCATTATTATGCGATAATTCAGCCCATCAACCCTTCAGAGGTGATACAATTGAGACTACTTAGTCGTAAGTAAATGGTGGTAGTCTAATCGAAAGATTGACTCGTATGATAACCTGCACGAGATAAGGGGCACCATGAGAGTAGAATATTGCCCAATTCTCATGAGAGCATGAAGGCACTGTGAGAATTGAATAACATTAATCAAGCTATAATGAGACATTTACATTATTCGCTCAGTTTTTTTCTTCAAAATTCATTAATCTTCAGATAATATTGTAAAATGGCAAGCTTATTAAAGGTTTACTGAACATTTTCACAATTTTCCGAGTTAATTGCCATAATGGATAATGATTGTCGACATTTAAACAGGAGGATCCTTGACATTCAGGGAAATTATCTATATTGTCAGTGCTTACGACTAAGAGGTGAGATAAATGCTTTACCACAATAATTATTGTTAGCCACCTGTAATCTAGAATTCTGTAGGCAAGGGATGTGGATCACACACATGTTGTGAAACTCCCTTCCTGTATGTATGTATGTATGTTTAAATTATTTGACAACGTACATAGCCAACCATGCTCATCGGAGGTGTGGGGGAAGGACAAAAAACTAAACACAAAAAGTAGTTATAAATGTTTGTCAATCTAGATGATTTAAAAGTGCATAGCTTCACAATATCCAAATGAAGAGCATTCCAGACAGCTGCAGAAGTGCATCTGAAAGCGCACGATGCAGTGATCGCCTTTGTTCGATGGCTATCCAAAGCTGCTGCGTGGATGACCGGAGTTGACGTGATGGTTTATGCTACTTGACGAGATCAGCAAGGTATTGTGGTTCATTTGTGGCGAACACTTTGTATATAATGAGTGCGACCTTATAATGTATTCGTTCAGCAAGCAGGGAACGGACATGATCGAAACCGTCACAACACGTGCTGAGGTACCATACCCTGGCATGCCAAGCGAATGCAGTACAGCAAAGTGTGGACTCATCTCTCTCCATATGTATGGGCTAGCATGTCGCCCACCTTGTATGCGTGGGTTTCCTCTGGGTGCTCCAGTTTCATGCCACGTGTCTAGCCTCTCATTCATTGACTGAAAACATCTTAATATATGCCAATGTGTTTTGTGTAATGCAGTAGAAAAAATATTATGATAGGTAACAACTGTCAGTGATTGTTTTTTTCATTGCGTACTTGTTTTATTACGTGTTCTTTTGTCTTTTCCTGATTGTGCAATCGGCATCATGTCGTGAACAGTAGGATTAATTTGGATCTATTTTACAGCCGTGCATCACCCCCGAAAAAGGAAAGTTTTCAAACTACTTTTGAAATCTCTTTGGACGACCTCTCATCTTCCACGAGCGAGCACCTTTTTGCAATCTGCCCTGCAGTATAGAAAGAACGTTTAATGAATTACAATCAAACTGATATTTGTTTGCATGCTCAGAGCTGAAGTGTAGTCAAATTAAGTGCAAAATAAAATCTAATATGATGCAATCATTGTTGACCAGGATATGACCATCAACTCGCTACATTTGAGAGCCCAGATTAATCACGAGCAGTCGCCTGGATTAAAGCCCAGGATGCATGCAGTACCACAAGGAACCATCTGAAGATCCAATCAAAACTGTCACCTTAACACAGTACACAACATTCGTGACCTGATCCCATCTGTGAAGGACAAGATCCCTGACATGCAATATCCCGGCGTCTACAAACTAAGCTGTACCTGCGGCAGCAGTTACACTGGGGAAACCAAACGACATGTCTCGGACCATGTTCGTGAACACAAGGCAGATCTGAAACACGGCAGGATCAATACTTCTGCCGTAGCTGACCATTACTTTGATGCGACTGGCTCACGTGAAATTGTTTCTCTAAAACGATGGTACTTTGCAAGCCGACTGGCTATCAACAAATATTCTTTCATGAAGCCATCCATATATACAACACAATTTCAACCGAGTTGACGGTTTTAAACTCAACAATCATTGGAAAGATGTCATAAACCACTTTGGGTCATGATTTGAATTTGTGTTTCCTTGTCAACCTCTACCGTCAGCAGTGTGGATGGGCGTAAAAAAATTGTGTGTTCAAACATTGAAGCTAGCCTTTAACCGTCTCTCTCCTCCCACTTCTCTAAAGAAAGGCCATTGGCAAAATATATTACAATTTTATTCAACGGGCTTGGTGGTGCTGTGAGAATTGCAAACTAGGACTGAAAAATAGTTGTCCGAGAATCCCATTTAGATTTCAAATGTATATGCATGAGTCACTACGTGTTTGCTATGCATGCAATAATCCATGTCCAAGACAACCTTGCAAGTGGTATGTCCCATGTGAAGGGTGATGTTCTAGGTTGAAGATTTAAAAACAGAGTAATGGCACCTATATTATATACATTTGTAGTGACATCGGGGATGTCACTGTATGGTGCCAGCCCAGAAGGGTCATGCCGTTCGATGTTCCTACATCGTGACAGCACCATGTGGGAGGCTGTGTGTAATACCAGCCCTAGCGGGGCTTGGCAAGCACTGGGATAGTGCGGGCACCACGCACAGCGTGTGGTGGGGGCTTCCCCGAGGGGGAGGGGGTGTCACCCCAGGCAGGGTTTCCCTGGGCCGTGGCACTCTGGTTGACCCCGTAGACACGTGATCGGGAATGTCCACACAGGAGGCCCCAGGTGGGAGTCTAGTGGGTGATCACGTGTCCGGGGAGAGCTCTTGAGAGGGATCGGGAGGGAACGAGAAGGTTCAAGAAGGCGGGCAGGGTCGAGGGCGGAGCGGCCCCGACCGTAGAGGGATATAAAGGCGAGTACTTGAGAGGGACCAGGGTCTCTTCATTCTACTAGTTGGAAGCTCTGGGTCTCAAGCTGAAAGCACTTCGTCCTACGAGAGACCACGTGGTTGGAGACCCGAGTGAGGGTCTGACCCTTCGTAGCAGTAACTCCCCTGTGTAGTGTAGTTGGCTGAGTAGTCACCACCCTAGGTTCTATCTGGTAAAGGGGAACTTACCCCTTTGTGTTACGGTGTTACAAATAAAGGTGTTTTCTTGAGGCTGCTGCCCCCTGATTCCTCTCCCCCTTCCTCCTCCTCTTCTTCTCTCCTCGCTGCTGCCGTTTCTCCCCTGCAAGACATAACTCTTGGCTGGCCCCTGGCCACCTCCGGTCATTCACACCCATTCTCCACGTGCATTCCCTCAAGATATTAGTAGGAGACTCCCTGCACACCACGGCCCACACTCGTATATACGCAGCCACTCAAACGCGACGTCTCTGCTCTCACAACCACGCTCAGCGATGCGCACACAGAGCGGAGGCCAGGGGTTACAGGACGAAACGCGCACTCGCGGAGTCCTACGGGCGCAGCGTTTCTTCCACTGTTACACCGCGCACTGACCACACACATTACGGCGAGCACACACCCACCACCAAGCACTTTCCTCACACTCGTAGAAACCACACGAGGCTGTTATCGATCACTAACGATTTATTTCCAGAGTGTCTATGAGCTGCTATTACCCGAATCAGTCTGAGTCAGCAGGGCAGGGCTAACCTATCTCCTGATGGTCTACACCAGATCTACCTCGTCTACTTGGAATTAAACTTCCAAGGATCTTATGCTAAATCCCAACTCTCTCTGGCGTACTCACGGTTCGGCTTGAATGTGCGGAAAGCCGTGTATGTGTCAGGCTGCACGACATTATCCTGGGAGCGGGGTCTGGCAGCGCTGAGACTCGTTTCACGGATGATCCAGTGGCCGGCAAGGTGGCTACTCCGATCCCTGACTTCAGAAGAACACGACTGACTTTATCTCCACCTGCTCTCGCCTTTTATTGTTCTCTACATCAAAGATAATTCGGCGCTGATCCGCTGGCCTCTCCGGCCAATCAGATTGCTCGGAATTCCCGCCACGGACTGTTGCTCTCTCAGACGTCCGCATTTTGCCTTCTACATTAAAGGGACGACCACAGCCTAGATACACTACTCTGGCTATGCTCTGGGGTCCTCAGGTTACAATTACCCTAGGGGAGGCTACCTGACCCGACCCAGCCAAGGTGTGGGTCTGGACACTGGCTTTCTCGGAACTTGCCCTTACAAGGACGTAGAGCCGGAATTCCCAGAGTCCCACCACTGGCCCTCACAGCGTCCCGGCCCTTAGAAAGACAAACGGGACGAGGGGGTCCAGGGTCCTAAGCTGGCTGGCTGGTCTTGGGTCTTGAGCTGCGACTGGCCCCGATCGACCAGGAAGCTGCCCTTTTATGCCTCGTCCCCAACGAGGGGTGGGGTTGTATGCGCTCCCAGATATCCCAAAGAGCACACACAGCCCCCCCGTTGGTGGCACCAAGGGGCTTAACTGTCTGGGTTGCCTGGGATCCTAGCACTTGGCGCCGAGGGCTTATCTGTCTAGGATCCCAGAGCCCCCAGCAGCCCCTCCACTCTTGGGCTGGCACTGTGGCCCCTCCTATGGCACTACATTACCCCCTCTACGTAGCCTCCAGCCGACCCAGCTGTCAAAAAAAATACAATGGTACAATAAATAATTTGTTAACCATCAGAATGAATGCATGCATGTCAATGACTAAATGGATGACAAAACAAGAAAAATGAGAAGAAAGCACCTCTCCCCCTCCTGTGGTCACGCGTATATAAAAAACAAACTCCAGGCTACCGATGCAGTACAACACTGTATAAACACATATATGCAGGACGAACGCATGCCCCAACCGCCCACTATACATGATGGCAAGGTGAGTGGCGGCGTGTTGGGACGAGAATTCGTCGGCGGGGGTCATGAAAATCGTTTGAGTTTGGAGCGAGTCCGAGTGGCAGGTTCATCGGCCGGGATGGAGGCGGGAGGAGCCTGACGACCGTTGTTGCGCTAGTGTCCTGGGTCGCTGATCCCACGGGCAAGCTTGTTTCCGCTGGGTCGGCCGTGGCGGGTTTCATTCCCGAGGCACCTGAGGGCGGGACAGTGGGACCTGCCCGAGAGTTAGATCCAGCATCGTCACGGCGCGGCTCGTTGGACATGTCGCGCTCTCGGCCCCGAGAAGTGAAGGAGGTGTGTAGGGTTGAGTGCAAGGTTTTAGACGTGACGGGTGCACGAACCAACGGCGCTTGCCATGCTGGATCCTGACACACTGCAGGCAGAGAACGCGAATAATAACAACCGGGCCTCTCCAAGGCTTAAGCAGTTTTGAGGAAGTAGCCAATGGTACCTGTGGGCAGTGGAGCCAGGCACGGTCCCCTTCTACCCAAACGTGGCGGGACGTGCGGAAGTTCCGCAACCGCTCGTTGGCAAGCTGAAAGGCTTCTGAGTTATATTGAGCAGCCTCCCGGGCATCCACAAGACGACGCACATTAGAATGGATGTGGTCGGCAATCTTAGCCTTAGGTGTGGGTCTGGACTCTGGCTTCTTCGGAACTCGCCCTTACAAAGACGTAGAGCCGGGAGTCCCAGAGTCCCACCACTGGTCCTCACAGCGTCCCGGCCCTTACAAGCACAAGCGGGACGAGGGGGTCCAGGGTACTAAGCTGGCTGGCTGGCTGGTCTTGGTCTTGAGCTGCGACTGGCCCCAATCGGCCAGGGAGCTGCCCTTTTATGCCTCATCCCCAACGAGGGGTGGGGTTGTGTGCGCCCCAGATATCTCACAGAGCACACACAGCCCCCCCGTTGGTGGCACCAAGGGGCTTAACTGTCTGGGTTGCCTGGGATCCTAGCACCTAGCGCTGAGGGCTTATCTGTCTAGGATCCAGAGCCCCCAGCAGCCCCTCCCATTTTGGGCTGGCACAGTGGCTCCTCCTATGGCACTACATGTGTGTTCATGTGGGGGGTGGTGAGGGAAGAGCATCGTCGGACCCGTCGCTTGGTGGTGGTGGGGTCGTAGGTGGGGCGCCGGCAGAACGGCTTCGTTGCTGCGGCATCACAGTTTGCCTCTAAAAGGAACAACACAACGTCTGTGACTCAGTTGGACTCATTACACATTCATTAAAAAATACCTCCTTGTAGGAAGCCACGAGTTATCAGCCTGTAGACAGACAGCCCTTGTTTGCCTTATTGATTGGTTGGCTACATATGGTGTGAACGAAGTTCAACATGCATACATACATTTCCTTTCACTTAGTAACGAGTAACAACAAAGTAATAATCATTAAAAATACGTAAAACATTTAGGCGGCATCTGAACAGTGTGTGTGCAGAAGACAGCTGGCTTGATACATCAGACTTGTGTATTTACGTGCTCTCAACGTGATACTTCAGCCTATAAAATCCACAATTTTCCTCGTGCCATGTGGTTTGATGCAGCCCATCCTGCATAGAAAGTTACAAGGTCAACATGGTTCTGGCTTTTTACTCTACTTAAAAATGTATCTCAGTGGTACTTTGCTGCAAAATGTAAATACCGTTATAATAAATTCGTAACGCATAATTCAGTCTTCCGGAAACCCATTTGCATTTATGTCACCTTCTCGCGTGGTTCCACGATGCAACAAGTCCAACCAGCTCCTGCCCACAGGCTGATTTCTTCATTCTATCTCTGCAAATGTTCATCCTTCGCTGCTTCTTCATTATCAGTGCTGACCACCAACCATCATTCATTATAGTGACGCATCCTGCCAAGCGTACATACTATTATTGAGAGCGATATTACCAGTCCTCCAGAAAAACGCGATTATGCGATCGCAAGATTCCACGCAAAATCAGCCAAAGTCCGCATATTTATGCGGGGGGCGCGTTTTTTCAAATACGCCGCACTTTCGCCGCATAAATTGCAGATTTCCGCGCGCAAAATATGCGGGCTTGCATGATTTCATAATCCCCGCATTTTCGTTGCAAAAAGTCACATATATCTTAGCAGAAAGTTGAAAAATGTTGCGTTTACTTCACACAAGCGCAGCCATTTCCCCTGTTGCCATGGGAACGTTATGAAGTGACGTCACTCATTACAGTTGTAAGATTGCACTTTTTTGTTAGTAGTATGTAAATTTACATTACTGTAAGACTGTACTGTTACTGTATTGCTTACGTTACTGTGCACTGAAAACACTTATTTTAACAGAAGATGTCTGTTTTGTATAGCTACCTCTGTAAAACAGGAAGCACACATTTTATTTTTTAATATTTTATTTATTCATTTTTACAGAAGTTGTAGCATATTCATTTTGTAAAGCTACAGAACTTGTTCGACTCAATGTTTTGTAAGTTTGAGCCATCTGTTTGTTAAGGTCTGAAATAAAACAAGATGAGAACTTAAATATTCCCAGCACTTTCTGTGATGCAGTATGCTTGCTTATCATAGGAAGTAATAAGAAATGACTCTTTACATTAAAGTAGTAGCCTAGTGAATAGGGTGTTGGGGGAATCACTTTTTTTCTCTTTTTCATCAAACCGCAGTTTTTGCAAGTTCCCGCAATTTTTGCAAGTTCCCGCAATTTTTGCAAGTTCCCGCAATTTAATCGCATAAAATTGCATAAATATCCCGCATATTCCATCGCATTTTTTAAGAAAACGTGCCGCATAATCAACGATTTTTGCCCGCAACAATCACCAAAAAACTCCGCGTTTTTCTGGAGGGACTGTATTACGTCTCTAAATTGTGTGTATTCTTTAATCCGTGTGCACTTTCCCCGTACCTCCGATTAGCGGGGTTGGCTATGTACAGTGCGAAAGAAGTTCAACATACATACATAATCCTTTCTCTCAGTGCAATTAATAACATGCAACGCTCCATAATTCTCCGTGCATTCATTGTCAAGTTCATCCTTTCAAAAGCACACTAACCGGCTCTCATCCCCCTCTTTATTTCATCGTGTTGATCCTGGCTAACTTTCCCAAATGTATACGCCACTCTTCCAGTTCTTTCCCTTTATTAATAATTATTTTTTAGTTTTTTTGCATCCTTGTTCACGCAAATTGAATCGATCAATTGCTGAGGAACCGTAGGCGAGCTAGAAGGCAGCCAGGCGGTCAGCTGGCGTAAACAATTACCCATTCTCTGCAGTCCTCTAAATATGAAGATGTTTTGAATAAATTATTGAGTATTTTTTTAAGTGCATGTTTTGCTGAGCAAACATATAGTGCATGGTGACAGATTGTCTACCAAAGGAGAGAATAGGTCTGACATGATTACCTCCGAGAATATGGATCGATGAGCAAATACAATTTTATTTAGTTTTAGTATTTATGAAAAATATTCACCTGTATAATGGCTTGCGATGGAAAATGTCGTTTGTAACAGTATCCAAGATGGTTTTAGCATCGTGGGACTGTGTGGTGTGACCACTGCTTGGGGAATCCTTTAGCCAGCAGTGGATAGACCATGGCTGACGATGGTGACGTTGCTGACGACATGACGTTCAACTCAATGTGCACATTTATCTGAACCTGGTCAACACTTACACTGAATGTCGAGTCACTTGCTCAAAAACATTCATCCGATGTGACAACAGAATTTATTGTCTGAGGTCAGTTTACATTAAACCCGTGATGGGTCAATATTAACGTAAGCATTGTAGGCCTTTGGAAAGTGCTAGGCCAATATTTGGCATTTGAGGTGAATAAAGTCCTAGCCTTGTATAAACCAAGCCAATATTGCTGCCACTATATTGTGTTGACACACTGTACGCAGTGTTCCTTAATAGCTTTAGGTTCGATATTGAGGCATCTTAAACATCTTATTGCACTTACGTTTTATGTTTAATTCCAAACCCAATGTCATTGCTCTGTAGGGTACTGTTAAAAAGTGATATATATTCACTTCAAAGTAATCCTTTTATTGCACTTTTCAAACTCAGTGAAATAGCAATTTCAGAATAACGATTAATAATACAGGAAAAATAACAGTGATATTAAACGTAAATAAATGTATGCACTGAAGGATATTTCAGCGGCAAAAAATTCACAACATTATCTCGGCTGTTTGAGAGCGGTGTTTGGTCCTTCTAAGTTCGTTTGGTGATTTCTGTATTCTTATGCTCAGTAAAGTCGCTTAAAACATTGATCCCGTTCCTCGAATGAGTGTTTGGCGGTAATCGTACGAAGCGACACTCCTGAGAAGCAATGTAAATTACACATTCCCTTGGCTTGGGGACAGTCTTTACATAGCACATAGGACATCCTACATCGATTTCTCACAATGTATACCTAGCCATCCTATTGATCTTGGAGAGTTTTATGGGCTCAATTAAACTGCAGCCGGGATTTGAACTTTTAACCTTGTGGTTGTGAGTCAAGCCTTCTCACCGCACTGCAACCTGCTGCATATCTCAAATCACACCTCGCCTGTTGTCCACCCAACGGTATTCAGTATTCATAATAAACTTTTTGGGTTAGATCGCGCGATCTAACCCAAATTAGTGTGACGTAGGTCCCACTAATTTGCCTTATAAGCATGTATCTCATTACACTTTGCTCTGCCCACATGGGTTGCCCCTAGAAATGCAAACACGATCGCCACAAATTTTATTTCGCCTTACACATGCAGCTAAAACACACCAGAACACGTATATTCTTCACCGTGCGATGTCCTCTTCTCCCCACCACACCCCAATTATACCCCAATATGTCCTGAAACTACTATAGAGCCCCTACATTTCATTATTATAGCACTTACATCACATTATTGTCACGTTGCCGGGGGGACCGGCCCAGCCACCAGCCAGCCAAGGTCATACCTCGGCGGGCTGGGAAATCTAGGCGAGCCCGGGGGCTCTGCACGGGACTAGGCCTCACCACGGCACTGTCTGCTTAATACTTTGTGCTATACATTCCATATATACTGCTATACAGTCAGCATGTACTACTGTAGTGCTAGCAAGTACCACCACAGTCACGATACACTGCTGTCATCATAGCAGGTACCACCGCTGTCGCTTGCCCCGCTCTAATCATAGCAGCTTACACCACAGTATGCATGCACTGCTGTAGTGATAGTGCATACCGTCGATGTGTGTGCCCGTAAGTCCATGTGTGTGTGTTAGTCAATGTGTGTGCATGGTGTGCGTGTGTAGACAACTACTCTTTTTTAATTCAGTTACTTTTCACAATATTAATGCCTGCGTCTAAGTCCATGTGTGCGTGTGGATCAATGTGTATGTCTGCGGCGATGTGTGTGTGTAAGTCGATGTGTCTGTATGTGTGTGAGTCGATGGTTTGTGTGTGTGAGTCGATATATCTGTGTGTTTGTGTCAGTCGATGTGTATGTGTGTTAGTCGCTGTGTGTGCGTCGCTCCATGTGAGTCAGTGTAAGTCAATTTCTTTCTGTGTGTTTTGGTCTACGTGTGTGTGTGTCAGTCCATGTGTGTGTGCCTCTATGTGCGTGTGTGAGTACATGTATGTTTGTGTAGGAGTCTATGTGTGTCAGTCGATGTGTGTACGGCAATGTGTGTATGTGTGTGAGAGTCCATGTGTATATGTGCATCGATATGTGTGTGTAAGTTCATATGTGTGTGTCAGTCTATGTATATGTGTGTGAGTCAATGTGTGTCTCTAAGTCGATGTGTGTGTGTGGGTCCATGTGTGTGTGTAAGTCCTGTGTGTGTGTCTTAGTCGATATGTGTGTCATTGTAAGTCCATATGTGTGTTGTGTAGGTCAATGTGTTTGTGTTTGTGAGTCTATGTACCATCCGACACCAACGCTCACAACAATGAGCGTAGTGCCGGGTGGCTAAAGCACAGCAAGTTGGCACAGTAGGGGGCACAGGTGCTGCATCAGCCAGTCGTCTCAGTCAGTCGACCTGTGCCATCTGGCTCTGCCCCGTGACCTGCCAGCGGGCGTTCGACACTTCACGTGGCCTCAAGGTGCACAGCTTGCCATAAGCGTTGTGGTTACATCACCGCCACTTAGTGGCGAATGGCGGTTGTTGTTGAGTCTATGTGTGAGTCGATATGTGTGTGTAAGTCTATGTGTGAGTCCATTTGTGAGTGTAACTACATATGTGTGTGTCTAAAGTTGATGTCTGTGTGTGTGAGTCCATATGTGTGTGTGTGCATGTAAGTCGATGTGTTTATATGTGTGTGGTTAGATGTCTGTTTGTAAGTCCATTTGCGCGTCTGCCTTTTTCGTTCGGGTAACGCCGGGTACTTACCGCTAGTCTATATATAATTAGGGGAGCTGTGGTACACTATCAAATCAGCAACGTTAGTTCACTTCTTGGCCTTGGCGACATCGGTGGTGATTTAAATCTGAACTGGGGCCTCTCTCACCACCCTGCACTGCACAGCATAGTGAAGTTTAGTCAAGAACCCCAAGAGTGACAAAATATAGGGAGGCCTTTATTCAGCTTTGGATTGACAAAGGGCTGTATATCATTACTAGCAGAAGTACCCGGCGTTGCCCGGGTGAAAAATATATTTCTTAATAACCTTACATATATACACAGATTTCATTGTTATGTAATGTTTGAAAGTTTTCAGAAGATTTTAAATGTATTTTCCCCCCGGGCAACACTGGGTATATCGAGTTTATACCACAAAGTCGTCGCTTGACACGGGTGGGGTGTCGAGGCCTAGTACCGTGCAGAGCCTCCGGCCTCGCCTAAATTGCCCACCCGGCTGAGGCTGGGTACTGGGGCCGTTAACCCCCCCCCCCCCGCGCTACAATAATACTGTCTAATCGCTATAATTTTATTATCTACCGACCCTATAATAGTAATTGCACACATTGGGGTGGGGGGGGGAGTGAAGAGGACGTGAAACTTTGATGAATTTACCTCAGAGTCGCGTGTTAATGCGTGCGCATATTTTTAACGGGAATTAAAAATGGCGTCCACCCCGCAGCGAATGCGTCGCTACCCGTTGCCAGGGGCAACCGCCGTGGAAAACCAAACGGACCAATCGCGTCTCGCAAATCCCTCACATTTCGTCCAATGAAACTGCGTATGGTCCGGCGACACACAGATAAACAGACACACAGACAGACAGACAGACAAACAGACAGACAGATTTGCGATTTTA
>NW_024705043.1:16386-82294 GCF_018977255.1 Callorhinchus milii
TGAGCTCGCACATTCCAGAGGCGTTCCTGCGATAGGGGTTGGGGCGTAAGTAGCCTATGTGTTAGGACCATTTTCATTCATAAGATCAACGACAGTTAATGTATCGTACTCCACGAATTAGTTAACAGGACGCCATCAATGCCATAACTGAATCTATTCAATTAACGCGACCATGTTAAATGGAAGTTTCCGATGAGCAGTGAGCCGGGCCTATCGTGCAACGTGCGTAATAAACGTTAAGCTTACAATACCTACGATCCGCGACTATGCGAACGAGGGACGGCGGGGAAAGATCCCCTTAGGTTTTACGACTTTGCACTTGAACCAGTTAGAATAGTTACTATCGATCTCAATAGTGGGCATCGCACCCGGTCGATGTCGTGTCCTAAGGGGCACATGCTCTTCTTTACTTCCACTTTAACCCGACTAACGCCATTAACGAAATGTTTTCCGGCAACTGCCGTCACATACTCTGGGAGTTACGAAACCGGTCAATACCTGCCTTGCGGCCCCTGGTCCCATGACCAACGCATTGTACTCGCCGACGGAGCGGTGATTACCGGTTACTTAGGACCTTGCCTGGGAATTTTCCATGTTCTTAGTCATATGCTTTGGCGCGATGCTCGGACTGGTTTATCCTTCAACGTCGTGCAACATTCCCACCGCAACTAGGCCGCAATCCGAGTCGACATGATGCCCCTGCTACTTCTGACTGTTTAGGAAGAAGTTCTCATCGGCGGGGGTCGGGCAGACCTACATGGTAACAAGGTCCATTATACTTGAGTTTTAGACGCACCCGTTGAGAGAGTATCCAAATTATACACCCTATAACTAGATCTGGGGCTCTTCCGCGTAATGAGACTACGCAAGATAGTGTGATAGGATTGTGAAACATGGTTCAACCTGCTGTATCTAAGGGACACCCGATCGATCGACTGTATGCTTGGGACCGAGCAGCCTGTTCGCGAGAGACTGGAGGCATCGTCTTTGTGATAAACAGAAGTGGACTATGCGTCAGATTAGTATTGCGCCACCCCCTAGTACGTGCGGGGGCACAGGAGAAAACTTAGATATGAATCGAGGCCAAGTCGGGGCGTAAAGGCCTATGCATTCAACTTGGTAATATCCGATGAGTTGAATCGTTCAAAGGATCAAGCCCTATCATAAGGGGAATATTCGTGTTAATACTGTTGCTTGGGGAATAACGATCAGCTTGGCTCTCTTCTTGTCTATACGGATCGCTCAGTAGTTGGCGTACCCCCAGGTACACGTCGCAATTCAGATATCTGGAGGCGCTTCAGATTCCGTGGTCGCGAGCCCCTGGCGGGGAAACATTAGTCGGATAGAACCCCTTCCGGATACCTGCGTCTAACCTGTAACTGTAAACGAGGATTTGAGAGGTCTACGACCTGAACGATGGGGATACATACAATTCAACTCCTAGCCCTCTCGTGTTTCTTCGCGTGTTACTACGCGGCTACCGCACACTTTCGCGCTTCGTCAGCCCGCATACGCCCAGGATTTCCATCACTTTTCATTACCTTAGGGAGCCTTAGAGCTTACCTTGATTCGCTTCTAGATAGATCATTTTATGCGGACCATGCATCATCTTCCTATACACTAGATCCTGGGACGGGTACCAGTTTTGGCCAGGGGGTGAATCAGGTTTTTCTTCGTATACGAGTCCCGTCTACCGGATCATTAGGACCAGCCCAGTCTAAAGGGGTAAGCCGATAAGTTCGTTCTAAGGTAACCTCGTTGTACATGTACAAAACACGTGGGCCATCTTGTAAAATATCGAATTGTGAGCTTCATGCGACTCAAAGGATTTACTAGTGGACCACCCAAAGCCTTCCTACGCCGGTCCTCGTGATGGGGCGAGATATAGTGGATCAAGAGACGAGGACGAAGTAACCATGGCTGGTTCCAACGAAACAGTTTAGGCGCAATGAGTCAGGAATGGCATGGCATGAGAACAGAAGCGCCCCCCTTGTTGTGCGGCATCGACTCTAAGCCGGCCGCGATCTGACAGGTGCTAACCGTACGTGGCCAGCGTGTCTGAGTAACGCCGTCCTCCTAAGCCGTTACGGCGAATGTAAACCGTTGCTTCGGAGATAGTTAGACTCGCGGAGAGAAGGAGCGTATCCCCCCTCTTAGCATCGTGTATCGACCCCCACAATCTGGGGCTCGTTAGGTCTTTGTGGAACGCTGTAATGGACGATTACACACCAAACGGTCCTGTGATGCTCTGTGTGTTCGGCCCAGTTCAAAGCGTATAGCGCAGAGCAGACCGTATTGTGGTTAGCATTTGTAAATTTCGACATGCCCCGCTCTAGGGTCGTCAGGCCCCTGTCTGGATCTAAGAATCAACTATATAAGGAAGCACATATGGTTGATGATATGACCGGAACGACGGCCATATATATGGGAAAATAAGAAACGGGAACCCACGCCTGGATTGGCGTTATTACTATTGCCGCATAATATGCCATCGCTCCAGTGACGATACTCAGAGTATTGCTATAGACTCTAGGGTCTGCAGCTATCCGGTGCACGGAACGCCATGCAGACCTCGATCAACAGTAAATCGGCTCAAGGCACATCAATGTCAGTGGATAAAGCTTAAAGTGTTGCTTGCTGGATGCCGGTAAGGGCCTTAGGACGATACAGTCAAGGTGGCGGACCATATATGCTGTCGTCCTAGGGGGCCATACTTGATCTACCCGGGCTAACCCTGCACAACAAATTCTTGCGTCTGTAATCCAACGCTCGACCTCACGCCAGCCTGTAGAGCCTTGTCGTAGTCAAGAGGTATTGGTCTCCGTCAGGGCTAAGCCTCGGTGCGTAGACCTACATAGTTCGGAGAGTCGTTTCATAAGAGGGGGCATTGGCCTGATGAAGGGTGGTTTATTTTTAAATCTGGGAATGGTGCTATCTGGCCGGTCCTTTCGGTGATACATTTCAGATATTGAGGCGGGTTTTAAAGGGGTCATAGTTCCTTTCGCTTCTAATCGAGCCTGACGTAATGAGAAGGTCCGTTCTCCAATCGGGGAGCAATCCACGTTGCATCGCCGGCGAATAAGTGATGAACTTATAGAGCGGTAGATGTCCTAGCGCGCGGCGAAATGGAGACGCCTTCTCCACCTCGGGTAAAGAAAAATCAAACATCATGTATTACCCACCCACGACCCAAAGAGAGACGTTAACTGTCTACGTCCGGCAGAGCTGAATCTTTTACCATTACCCTCAAACTCTCGAAGGTTACGGCACCAGATTTTTCTTACGGAAAACTGGCTCACCGTGACACATTATGAATATACGAGCTTGGCGTCAAACTTTTGTCACCTATTATGCAAGTACGGCTTAGCGAAGATGCTGCTAATAAGAGGCGTGGACATTTGACGCAAGGTCTGGCTCCACGTCCACCCGCTGTTGGATCATGTCATGCCGTCAGCAAATAAAACAGCCACAATGCCTGTAGTTACAGATGTTAATCTTGCCATCGAGGACCTCAAAGTTGAGCTACAAGCAAAGGATTCTTCTTTCAGTATATCGCTTGTGATGGCGTTAATGTAGAGACGAGTCATCGACATTTTTTGAGAGCGAGGTTCAGGACATCAAGGTATTGTAGCCATGACTTCGATTCGAGAACCAGCGTGGGCTAAAGGACTTAACCGTGATTTGTCCGTCTCTTATCGAAGGCTCATAGTGCCACTTCCCAATGCCTTTCGCAATCTTCACCTCGCGTTGTGTAAACAGTAGGCGGCTTACAACGTGTCAGATAAGGGTATACGTTTGACAAGGCGTGTACTTTGTACGAATCCGCTTGGAGGGGTTCTGCACATGCACCTATACTTCGTAGGGTTTTACTACGTTTCTCATATGGGCTGTGAGAAGTAGGTAATTCACGGCTCGCTTAATGGGCGATCACTTATGAAGGGCACCGGATGACGTAATTCGCGACGCAGCTCGCCCCAGACTGGTAACTTGTCTAAGTACACGAACCCCAGTTGATAAGACGGAAAACATCTACGGGTCTAAGTCGGATAGCTGGAAATAACTTATTCCTCGGATCCTCCAGAAAGTGTAACTCAATAGTGCTATTTTCCCGAGTATGATATCGTTGGGTGCGGAGACAGCCACGGAGTACTATGACACTTAGGAACGTTTAACTTCAAAGCGTAGATGTCAATGCATCAAGTATACGACCGGTGCCACGTAAGATGAGCTCCCCGCCCGGGGGGCGGGATACCGGATCTTCAAGGGCGATAGCTGGCCTAACTATTCTTAGATTTGCGTTTCCGGCTGCAGCACCCCACCTGGTCAACTAATGTCCCCGTTGACAGAAACCCTAAGACGTGGTGTTCCAGGCGTAGCAGTGGGATCCCTGCAACATACAGTCAAGCCCGAAGTCTAGATACCGACAAAACGGTAACACCTGATTTGGGACATTCCAGCACTAATATCTTACTGACGAGAATGTGAACTTGACAAGACCATCCTCAAGGGTGGAATTCGTAAAGAAAAGCAATAGTGTGCCGCTCAGGGAGTAGTTCCGTAACAAACTGCTTGAGACCGTTGCTTAGAACTCTCTAACGGCTTTCTCATGGACTGACTCTAGTACCGCACTGCTGAGAACCCCCCGCGGCTTGAGAGTCTCTGTCGAAGATCGATAGCGGATTCACCCGTCCCGTTAATCCGCCTTGGGGACTTTCTAATCCAGCGTAAGAGAGAGCGGTCCTGACGTCAATCGAAACACATCCGGGTAGCCGTACTAGTCGTTATTACGCGTAGGAACACCAATGGAGGATCGAGGCTTGGACGTTTGATAGCAGTACCCGGACGTGAGAGGTTTCTCTCTCCAAATGTAATCAACAGTCCTCAATAAAAGGCTCTAAGTTTGTACCGCGTATAATAGGACAGGAGCCACGGAGGCGATTCTCGCAACGAACGCGGACGGCTGTGCCCAAGATGATGTTGGTTTACTGTATCACCGAACGCCAGCTAAACCTTTCTACATCGCGTCTGCGTCAAGTCGTTGATACCTTGACTCCTAGTGACCCATGTTGTCAAAATCTAGATTCATATTCTGAGTCTATCATGCCGACAGTGGTTTCCCGTTTGAGGGAAAATGTAGTAATTTTAAATGGACGAGATCGGCCACGCTCTGTGAATACCCGGTGACTATCTCCCATGCCCCCATTAGCTAGACGTGCCGAGCAACGTCTCTATAGCTTCGAGAGAAGCCTGGTTTGATGTACGGCGATTACTAATAAGCGTATGCCGACGCTGAGCTAGCGATGGGTTCGTTCAGTAGCACCGAGTACCGGCGAAGTGAGCAGGGTTAACACCACGAGAACAGGTATGAGCGAACCATCGCCTACTAGACTCTCCATTTATTGTGGGTGTAGGTATAGGGTTGCCTGAGGATGCTGGCCCTAGGTGGTGCTAGGCTTGTCGTACTCCGGAGCAGGTCTCATCATAGAATGAGTGCCCATATGCATGTTGATCGCACCTCCTAACTTTACATAACTGAATAATCTATCGGAATGGGTTTACGGACACCTCGAGCTGAAAATAGGATAGACTGACGTCATAAAGCTAGTTTGGGCTAGAACCCACGGTTTAAGATGGCCAGACGCTGACTCAGCGTGTAGCGGTCAGTGCGCCGAGGATTGGCATCGGCAGAGCAGCTCGTAGACCTTTCAAGAAGAATAAGGCCTACCCAAGCTCTAGTTTGTAATGAGAATTTGCCCGTACCTAGTAACTCTACCAGACTGTCTACCGCGGCGGGTGACTAGTGGAGGGAGTATAGCTCAGAGGATCCGGACGCTGAGGCCCCATGCAAGCGCACATGCTGCCTCCTTGCAAGTAGGGAGTAAACCGTACAGCGGGAACACTTCTGTTTTTCAGGGAGTTCGCCTCTCCAGCAGAGCCCAGGTATTGGCTGCACCACGTCACCAATAGGTCTCCAAACTGGATATGGTTCCAGTCGATCGCTAAAGTTATGCTGGCCTAGAGAACGGTTACGCCCGTCGCTGTGTTCGAGTCTTATCATGCACTATCATATCTAAGGTTGAGTGCTTTAATGTAGTAGACCGTCCGGATTACAATTATTACCCAGACAGGTGGTTCAGACATCACGAGAACGTCACCCAATCGCCTGGCAGCACGGCTAATCAGGGGATGCCTATTCAATCTCAATCCTAGGGAAAGCGGTAGGAAAATTCCGCCTGGTCGACCACTCGTAACTTGTAGTCCAAATACTTCGATGGTGGAACCTGAGGGGCTCGGGGGAGAAGACATAGTAACGGTCTGCGTGATGTGGTAAGCTGAGAATACGAATCCCCCTATATTCCATACGCTGTTATAACACTAGAAATACATCTAGAAATATTATCTAGTCCGGCGGTTTGTCGGCCCTGAAAGGAAGCGGACAGGCCTGTGTTCTTCAACGTCGAGCGACAGCACAGGCATTACGTGAACAGCCGGGCGGTAAAACTTAGCCTTAGCCTCCGTTCTCCTGGGCGAAACACTCTATTGCACTGCGGGGGAGACACGGCCGGTGCTAGAACTCGCCATGGCTGGCGCTCTCTCCTAGTGGAGTGTGAGGGGCACCGACTCTCATTAATATAATGCTGGCGAACTACTGAGGGGCGCTCCCGCCAGTATAAGGTAACTGAGGGACTCGGGATTCGCAGAAAAATACTCGGTTCAGATCACCCCGATGCACTCGCTAGGGATGGTCACTATGCCTTCGATTTGGCGGGGACTTTTGTAGGAGTAGTGTATGCTGCAGCCACCCTCTGCGGCTTCTGCCAAATTGCAAGTGCGGGTCGTCGAAACCAAAAAATCCCGTACAGTGATGCGCGGGCGGTTGCCTATTTCATACGTTTGAGGTTGGGACTCCCAAACCGGCCTGAGGGACGCGGATGCGAACTCTGGCAAACTTCCCTTTCACAGCTCGTTAATACGGGTGTGAGCTATCCGCTGCCCTGATGTCTATTCCCCGTCCCTGCACTCCTACATTTTCATACAGCAATCGTGTCATCCAGGACAGTTTTTGTAGTTAGTTTTACCGGTTTAGACGCATGATCCATCTTGCGACGCCACTGGAGCTGGCGCCGAGGCCAAGTCTGGAATGGATCGGTCGACGGTCCCAAAAATCAGCAAGAGCCAAAAGAGTTAGTTCGATCAGTCGGCTTAGAGAAGGAAGGACTCCTAGTGATCCATCGGATTTACTTACAAAGGTAATTCGACAACAACTATCGGATGCGTTGCTAATAGCCGTACAGCAATCTTAGAGAGAAACATCAAAGGTCCCGAATTGTCCTAGTGTCAGGCGTTAGGGAAGAGTAGGGAGATGCTCTTCTGGGTGTGTCTCCCGACAAAGAGCTTCATATAAAATATGACAAGTACACTTAAGGTCTTCAATCGTAAGTGTGTTCAATCCAAACTATAGATGTCTCTCTTTACGAAGGTAAACCCGGGCATTGGAGAGTGTGAAGGACTCTGGTAAGTCCGTAATTAGTAGCTCACGCTTCACCTCGAAGATTGCATTCAAACGCTGCCTCCGGGTCTACGGAGCGATGGTGGGCACCGTGAGAAATATGTAGGAGGGGGCAGGCCGGCCAGAGGTGTGGGGATAGGGGACCCGTGGGTGGTGGGACGTCTGCAGGCGCAATGGAGCTAAATCACCCCATACCTTACCAGAATCTTCACTGTCTCTCATAACAGCTCATCCATTCAGAGATACCAGATCTAATTGGAGATCACGGCAATCCTAGTTGCGACCGAAAGGGCAGGATTGAGTTTTACACGAGGGTCATGCCATTGAGAGGGCATAAACTAGCCTAATATCCCAAGGGGCCGTCATCCGCAGCCTGGATGTGTAGGAATTTCCTTTGCAATTTCTGAGTTTAGATAATCGACAGCCCGAAAACAACAACACTTCGCCCAAGTCACGCAGAGGTAACAGCCACCAGGTCGGTTAGAGTATGGGGCTAAGACTAATGAAGACTAAATTCTATAATCGGGGTTTCCAGTACCGGCAGCGACTGGGATCCATAGTGACAGAGTCGAGGGGGACAGAGAACATTAAAAGTGATCGAGAGGAGGGTGGACTACTATCTTGAAAGCGGACCTGCCGGTACCCCGGTATAGCGTGGGACTTCGGACGACCGCTGTGGCTACTCCTTGCAGACAGTATAGGAAAGGACGCTCATATGTGTCGTGACTATTGCTCGCTAGAAAGACAGCTATTTCCCAATGCGTTCAGCTGTAAAGTTCGCTTTTGAATTAACACTCCCCGCTATGCTCCCCGCGAGTTTAACACCATCGTTTTAAGTATTCCGTCGTGGCGTCTCCCGAATTGCCGTAATGGCCGTAGGAAGTGGTTGGCTGAGAAGGACAGTGGATGCGGAGAAACAGTCGCAACATTGGACAATAATCGGGCTGCAGGGTACTGGCGGGTGTAAGGGTTTCTAGGGGGCACATTGTGTACTCTTGATCCTTTATGAGTATGTTAGGATCGCATTGGGCCATATCTCATAGATCCGTCGGTAACCATGAAGGCTGGAGGGCCAATCCTACCTGATCGATGTAATATTGGAATAATGCCGCCTCCGTTGCTGTCCAATACATAACCTGGAAATCATGTTCAGTCACCCACGTAAGACATATTACGGTCATTTCTCATCACGGTGTTACAGACAGACCTCAGGCTACAAAGCTGAACTTCAAGGCAGAGCGCAGTTGAGTCCGATGTGCGCCTAACGTTGGGTTTGAGCTTTGACGCCTACTTGCAAACGAGGTCTATAAAACACTTTTACACTGCGCTACGGTCTCTAACCTTGCAGTAAAAACAAACTGTTGCCGAGACCTATGGGAATGCAGCAACCAGAGAGATTACTCCAGGCATGCAGCTCCTCAGTTGACATACAACGGTCATGTTCTAACTTGCGGTATATGGCGCACTGACAGCAGTTGCACCTCAACTGGATATGAACAGATATCGCCCTAAGAGTTCGTTCGCACGGTACTTCAAGGGTGGATTCAACACCCGGGGCTACTCCATTAGTCATGGCCCGTAACGTCCATCCCTCGTTGGGTTGAGTCTATTAATGAAGCCCAATTCCGTTGTTTGATTGGCATCTCGTCTGTTGAATGCCAACAGGCGCGAGAACGCCCTGGCCCTTCGCACAAGTACAAGTAGATGATACTTTGTTCATTGCAAGCTCACGATCGAAACTTGAGGCGTTGTTGCAAGGCGTTCCGGATTGACAGAACCCAATGATTGCCACGTTAGGGCTGAACATGCTATGTAGTATTATACCTTTAGCACTCTAGTGGGGGGTCCTCGGTCTTCATTTGCATACCCAGCAGTCCAATGCCGAAATTTAAATTGGGGATCGACCAAGCCCTGAAACGATTACAACACCATTCGACATCTCGGTCTGCATGCGAATAAGAGTCTGTAAAACCGAGCGGATCAGACCGACTTTACCTTCTTTCGCGCGAAGCCCAGACTGCCCAACGGCAATCCGATAAACGTAGGGCAACCGAATTTTCAAACAGTGTGTCTGTATAAAACGAGGTAGGGGATACTTCTTATAAGTAGATTTAGTTCCGGCCAGATCAACCAAAAACTCGGTCTATAACTGCACTCAAAATTCTCGGTTTATAGCGGCCTTATAAACTTTGCGTCCATTTACTATTAGCCGGCCTTGGTTGTCGATGACCCTAGTTCTTGATGGGGAAAAACACGACCAATGCGAGGCTAGCGTCTTCTCCAAACGGAAGATGTACCATTGCTGCTGCGCGAAAAACATTTCGTGGTCTTGTCGGGCTAACAGACGTGTGATTGGGCGTCCTGTCATCACCGCTCCAAGCATCAGTGCGGGTAGGGCTTGCATAATTTATGGGCTGTGGATAATCGATCAACCCGCTTTTTTATATCCCCAAATTATAAACGACTTCAGTATCTAGGGAGAATGTAGTTGGTGGAGTGCGTACAACCTTACCCCGACCCCCTCAAAAAGCCTGCATCAGACCCGGTTACCTTTGTCGGTACTTGCCGAGAAGCAATACCCCGCTCTTTACAAAATCACTTGACCGCAGTGGCTATACGAATTCTACTTGTGGCGCTTAATCACAGGTAAGTCTGGTTTGAGTGGGAACAACGTACTTGTTGGAATCAGAGGTTAGCCGTGAAGTCCACCTAAATAGGCTGGTATAGTCGAAACCGGGTAAGTTCTGTCACTGCGGCTTAGGCTTTGCCAATGTTCGAAACAGCACTGATACTACCTTACGCACGGTCCAATCTCGGTATTGCCCGGCTTTTGTGCGTTCGTTAGTGTGATTCACGGTAGGTATTTATCAGTTGTTGTACCCCTTCTAGACATGTGCCCGAAGGCAATTAAAAAGGAGTCCCTATCACGGTACGGAGGCTGGCTTCTAGAGATTTAGCTTAAACGTTATTTCGAGTCTGCGGGGCCGTTAACCTAACATAGGACCACATGAGTGTTTAGCCGACACCAGACTACGCCGACCGGGACTACCCGCGTCCGTGAAAGGTGAAGGACAAATGCAGGTACATAGGTATAGCAGACTTGTCACTTACGTAACGGCGGTCAAGACCACTACAACAACTGATTCCTAAAGGAATGCTCTGCCCGTATCATGATAGGCGGACTGGATTAGAAACAGCAGAACGCCACTGAATCGGACCTCGTCCCGGTATAAGTGGCAGGACTGCCCCATGCCACGTGTGCCTGTGCCGGATTGGCAGTGAGAGGGTCCAGCATGCAGCGTCTGCGCTATCGGTAATGCTCCGCCGCTGCCGTCGTTATAGTGTCTTGCACAAACCAGAGATAAATGTATCCCACACTTCAAATTTCTCATTCGATAGTAGTGTGATAACCTTAAGCTCTCCTAACTTTTGTGCTGACAACTAGATGCAGAGCCCTTACTGGGAGTGGTTAAGCGCAGTGATTTGGGAAGGCACATGGAGCAGATAATTACTGAAACCTGCCGTGCGCGCCCTTGTCAGGCCCCGATGTCTTGGATTCTGCTCTTGAGAGGCCACTCTTTTGGACCGATACTTAGGAGACAGACCCTGGGGTTTTTATAATACATACACATAATGCCCAGGAGAGGGTAGCTTGAATCTCGAGACAGTCCATTGGTACGCCCAGGTCTCGCCTAATAAGGAATATTCCCCTAGTGTAAGCAGAAGAACATGCGACAATCTCACTGATGTAGTGACACAGCAAATATGGATTCCATGGAGGCGTCGCTTACAGTTATTTGGCCATAAAAAGCCTTTTGAGAGCTAATTAGCGCGTTGTTGGACAGCCCACTATGAGAGAATTTGATCGGTCGCACCTACGCTATAAGAACACCCCTACATATGTTAGGAAGATCTAAAATTCTGGGTAGATTAAAGACAGTGAGGAGATATTCTCGTAAAGTCCACCGGGCGGTGGGACGTTCCTAAGCCGCAACTGGACACGGCCCCAGAAAACTTGCTGATCCCCCGGGAGGTGCGGCGAGTTGAAATAATGCACGGGAGAGTCTGGTTTAAGTAGCGTAAATTGGCGTCTGATATTATACTTTGAAAAGTTTCCTGTACTTTCAGACCCGCAGACTGCTTGATCGCGACGTTGGCCAGGGCTCAAACTAAGGTGAACTCTCACCATGAGGCGAGCGCTCCCCGATCGAGAACTTCCAAGTGGCGTAAAAAGAAGCATAGATTCGTACCAGTCATTCTGGACTAGGGTCCATGTGTTTATCGTGGAGAGGTAACTTGCTGAGAGTTCATATATAAAGGGAGCTGCTTGGGAGTATCCTTGTCAATGTGGGTTGAACACGAGCTAAGGAAGAACGTGCTCTCCTGATTCTTGCATCTTCGGTTCGTCATTTAAAACGGCCGCACATGAAGACCAAACCTTGTTGGCGCCGTGACACTTATCCATGTACAACCAGTTCCGGGGGTGTTCGCCTCGGCCTATAACGGGCCTTAAAAGGTCCACGGATAGCGACCCATTATAAAGGTGTGTCGTTATCGCGCTCGTGGCGCACCTGTGGACTAGCGTCCCGGGGTAGTGAAAGAAGGTGTAAATCCGGGGTGGGTGAATGCTGGCTAAAATTTGGAATTCTGCTATGAGTGATCCCGCACAACGACTGTTGGCTATCGTCTGCATCGCAGCGAACCCCTAGTCTCCATAGTGATCCTAGGGCGCTTGGACAATCTGACAGAGGACAGTATCAATGGGACCTTAGACGCCTAAGCAACCTCGTTGCTAGAAGGGCTCCCCTGAGTCATTGGGAATTGTACCGGAGTTACGAGAGCCAACCGGAAGCTCGCCCGGAGTCATTGAATTCGATTTGCGTAGCCGGTGTCGACTTGGACATGAAATAGAGGCTCCCCTAGCGTAGCACAGATTTCCCCATACCGGACGCTACTGTAATGATAGTACCTGACCATGCAGACCGCCTCAGTAGGCATGAAATCGCGGGCCAGCGGGTGTCACTCTCGATCGCGATCCTCGGTTTCCTGTGTAGTGGTCATGCCTGCTGTGAGTCCGATTGCCAATCCAACACGTAGCAGCACGGGTGAATATTCTCCATTCACTCTGTGTCTTGTGTAGCGGGAGCATGTTCAACGACATACTTAGCTAGCAAATGTCCAGCACATACTGAATTCTCAGGTTGAGCGATTGCACCGGACACACTAGTTGGGGCTAACCCTTTCACGTGTTCATGAAAGGACGCGATTGTCTAGGGAGCCTCTGACTAATCTTTTACCCGGCCGCATAGCTCATATCTGCATGCTTTATCGTGCGTAATAGCTGCTCGTAATGCCCTACGTGTGTGCGCGATCACAAGCACCGAAAGGCCGACATTTCGTACTATAAGTCACCAGCGCCATGGCTGGACCTACCAGGCGGTATGCGGTTCAGTAGATCCTGGCATAACACAGGGGAGGTTCTCATTGGAGTTATGCTGGGGCCCGCCTTTAATAGCAGCAACCCTGATCTAGGAAAGCTAGGGAGTGCAGTAGAGTTAACAGGGCAGACTTGATAGCCGTGACTACGTTGCTAACAACCAGGGACTACCGAATCAAGTTGTATCCATCTGTACGACTCCCGCTCCTACCGCCGTAGCCGAGCCAAGATTAGGAAGCGAGGACTCTGCCACGTCTAACAAGCTTGGAGGAGTGAAGGCTGAATTACCGCACGCGACTAGGTAGTCGGTGGCGTGGGTGCTAGCCTGTAAGACTTCGCCGAGCATAGCTCAGCGGCAGAGCCCAAGAATCCCTAGAATAACAGCACTCCCAAACACCCGCATCCTGATCACTAAACTAAGATGCGGAATATTTTTCATGACGTCCGTCGCGCAGAACGCGCGGAGCACACTGGGCTGCAAATCGTAAACACGCTGTAGTGACGCGGGGATAGACAACGTCTCAGGTGTGGACAAACCTAGGGACTAACAGGAAATCCGAATGGTTTCGCGACGGACCGAACTTCTTTAGTGCGATTTACTCTGTGTACTCCTAGACGCAAATTTGACCGATAGAGACTCCATATCGGCGCTTATCATGAACAAATCGGTACAGACCACAGCCTGTGCATATAAGACGGCAGCTTGTAATTCCCTCAACTAAGATTGCGTGCCACCCAAAGATCAAGCGTGCCATTAAGAACCAGTTGTGATCTGACAGGCTTATCTTGCACTGTGATTGCTCCGGATAGGTAGAAGCCCCGAGCCTGCTGGTTACCCCCGTGGTGATGGGGAAATTTAAAGGGCTTATGACCGATGTCATCGCTTTTGGATAATCTGGATTTACACACGTTTGGATCTATCGGATCCTACACAAGAGCCTACAGACATTCATTTGCGGACTTAAGCCCGGAATCCAATGTCTAAAAATTTCGAACTCGTACATGGATGTGTTAGGCAGACTACTAAATTGGTTCAGTCAAGAAGCACCATCATGGAAGTTCTGAGAGGCCTGCTCATTCAAAGCGGAAATAGATGAAAATACACGATGGGGCAACCATCCTTCCTTCATCAATTAATTTCCAAGCTGCTATTTGCTGAGGAGTTGCGTTTTCAAATTCATAAATGGACCCGTTCAAGTGCAGACGTTAGCAAGCGCTCGAGCAGACCGCAAACTCATGGGTCGCAGCCACAGCTTTTGACCTGTACAGCCACCCACTTAGGCTACCGTCCCGTTCGACCGGCGGTTCGGCGCCGGGAAAGTGGAGAAAATAGTACAACGCCAAAAGTTGAGCCGAAAGAGGTATCACTACTGCATATAGCATTTGAAGAGTCACCGACAGCTGGTATTTACGTTAAATGTGTGCGAAACAACTACACTTGTTCAGGTGACTGCGAGGGCGCGTATGGGCCGGTAACTTCGGAGGATGCAACCGATGGACACATGGGGTAACGGGCCTGGTCAGTACCACTCAAGCAGTGCCAACGCACCCCTCCATGAAGCCTTTCGGCTGCATGTGTACTGGGTCGGACCTCATATGGGAAATTGAAAACGATTAATACGTCAATAAGGTCGGACAGGTATAGCGACTTAAAAGCGGGAAGTTATTTTTGAATGGATTCTTTACTTAGCTTTTCCAAACCGCTCTTGGGCAGAACCCTTGCTCTGGGCAAGGTCAGTACCGCGCAAATCCCCAGGGAGCGTACGCGGTAGAATCTGGTACTGCCATCAAGGAACTCCAGCTGCGAAGAACTAACGGACCTGGGGTAGTGGCATGTATATTAAAAGACGGGTTGATATTAGCTTCCGAACCACGCTGATGTATATGGCCAATCGCCTGTGGGCTTAAAGTGACAGATGGGTACCTTAGTGGCGCACACGTGATAATAGCAGAGCCGAGTGCTTAAGGCAAACACGGCATGGGTCGCTGTGGGAATCAAGAAGCGAGGTAAACACAGAGGTAGGACTACCTGTCTGTCGGGGAGTTGGCATCGTGAAAACGGGTATCGGCTTTTCCAAATTGAGAAGGCGAACGCTCCTACTAGTTCAGGGTCATTCCGATAAATGAGTACAGATTGATACTACCGAGTATCGTGGAATACTTATGAATCTGCATGACTCCTCGTATCACTGACTGGCGCGGATTTAGAACGGCCTATTACGCGTGGATCAGTGACCCGACCTAACGTTAACCCCTTAGAAATCTCACACATCGAAACCGCGTGCTGAGCTTGGGAGCTAGGACGGGAGAAGGGCTCGTACTAAATTGATGTGGGATATGTACACACTATAGTTGACAAGCAGCTGCGTTTGTTACCATTATTATTAGGGTCGTTCGAGGGTCACGGTTCTGTTGTAAACCAAATGAAGGAGCCCGCCGGTGGGGAACCACATGAAGAGCAAACCTGTGTTGTATGAAATATAGCCTACCAATATCACCCGCTCAATCGCGCATAATTTAAGTAAGCAGGTGCACGGGGTGACTAATGATCCCAACTTGGGACCTATGCTGATTCCATAGTTGGTGCACCTTTTATGCAAACACGGTTTTTATCCCCGCGCCGAGGTCTTTTGCCCCGTTTCGTAAGAAGCACTACTGGACCCATGCGTACGGATTTACCGGAATCGGGCTGTATAACGAGTAGAACATGATTTCGCCTTAGTGCAGCTTCATTGTCGTGGCGCTGAGACTAGGCATGAATGAGAGTCAGTTACCTGGGGGGAACTCAGGGTGACTGTGGAGATTTAAAATCGAATAAACTTGTAGCGTACGTCAACCAAACTAGTGAGGATGAGGCTCGTACGTGCCGCAGAGGCGGGCGCCCTTTTGACACAAACAACGCTATCTCGCGAACTCCAACACACAACCGAAGTCTTTATAAAGGAAAGTGGACTGATTTAGCTGCGATGAGAATGTAAAGCACGGTGTAAATTAATTGATTCCCTTCAAATAGGCGCCTTCGCACTGGCTGAGAGGATCATCGAAGTATCAAGGTAAACGGGGTGTATTCGTCCTGGCTAAACGCGCTTACAGTGCCCAGGTAGTCTGGACTTAGCACAGCTGGACCCCGGTTCATTTCGCAGGGAGAAGTAGTAATTTACGTGGAGCCGTATCACATTTGGCAGTGTGTGGAAGAGCCTGACACCAATGGGAGCTTCCATCATAGTAAACTAGGCCTTGGGATTGGCGCCAGAGCGTTATTTTGCCGGATGTCTCATTAGACTGGGGTGAGATAATCTTCCGACTTAGGAAACTCTAGTCTGGCTGATAGCTTCGAGCCGAGTAACCGAGCATCGAGTTGCTAGGACCCCGACATACGCGAGATCCTGGATTCTCAGCCCTCAATCGTTTCTGGTTACCCCGCTGTCTCGACGTGGGTGACCACTCCACGTCGTGAGTATATGTGAAAATTTATACTGTTGATAATAATCACGTCTCATGCTCATCCAAGCCGGATGAACTGGATCGATCATCCAGAAACGGTTCATCTAATTATCAAGGGTTGACTTACATAAATCTGGCTCGTTCGTCGGTTGGTTGTATTTCACGGTGCCATAGAGAACCTATATTTCTGCTACCAGAAACGTCCTCGCTGCGGCGCGCAACTGGGAATCGAGCATAGCCAGTACGGTGTACCAAAGGCTCCGTGGGTGACCCCAGCATTGTCCAGGAAGACCGTTTAGTCACCATACACATCTTCATATAGACGCAGACACAGTAAGGGGCTGCGCTGAGGAAGGCGGACCTGTATGTAGCCTTACACGGGATATATTACAACATTGTTTGTATTGACCGCTCACCTATAGCCGGCGCTACTCCGTATGTTTCGGGGTAAGATCATAAGTACTGCTAGACGCACGATGTGAACGTTTGAAGCAAGTGGAAGTTTTGTGGGCAACGAGTACAGTCAATTTACCTACCATTACTGAGAGTCGCAGACTCCCACATATCTTATAGACGATGCTCGTGTTTCCTAAGTTTCAGCTGAGGCTTCCTACGCAGCCAGCACAGCTATCTTCTACGTTCAAGCCCGTGCGTAAGGAGGCCTAGTTATGGCCAGCCGTAGAATATGAGCCAAGCGACACTCATGGTAGAGTCCCACTTGATTCTACCTATCGAACCAGAAACTTCATCAGGTGGGTCAAGCCGTGCAATGGGGGCGCTGCAGCTTACCAAGGTATCACACAACCCAGCTACGGCCTACTGGATATTATGGCGTAGCTAATCAGCCAGATCGGCTTCCCATCGACTTAAAACGATTACCTGGATTTTGTACGCTCGCGCTTCTGCCTTCCGTCAGTCGTGAACCCCCGTCGGAGTCGCGAAGGGGTTCAAGTAACGCAGCAGGTATAAGAGCGTCGCTGGTAAAAAATAGCTAATATCTGCAATAGATCGACATGGGGTGCAACGCATCCCAGAGATTAGACCTATCACAAGATTAGTCTGGCAAAAAAATAGTGACCAGGACGGCGCAGAGAAGACGACTTAAGCTAGCAATAGTCATACACAATTCAGGCATCAACTGATTGGTTGCGCGGTATAGCGCACCGCGCCCATTTGAAAGGTAACCATATGCGCCTCTACTTCCGCACTAAACCCATATATCACGCATGTGATAGAACCTAAAGCTAAGATTTCCCACTATTTTGTGGACGAAGAGCCACGGCTCACCCATAAAAGCTACGCTCGACAGCACTGTGTTGAGCGGAGCACTAGTGTTGCAAAGATTCCTAGAATGACCGACGGCGTCTCATATACACCGATCTAGTAACCACCGGAGGCTTTACCTCTAATCAATCGGGTGTTCGTGTCCGGTTTTTATTGCACGTCGGCCGCCACGTCCCCCAGCCAAACGGACCCAACCCGGTATGTGAGCTTAAAGATGGTAAAGACTTATCAGGAAACAACTGGTGGCACTGGCCCTTGCGAAACTTAAATTAATACCGCGCTGCAAGTATGGATACAGAGTGCAATACAAAATCCTTTTACCAAAGCCACCGACCTTCCTCACACGCGCACGCGCAGGGAACCGGAACCCGCCAGACGGTATCATTATCCATACATAGTGCCTGCTACTTCTTACATTACTCCTCTGAGAGGGCTAAAAAATAGTTAGTATCAGTCCGAGGCTAGCGCTGATAGTCAAATGGTTAGAGTCATGTTCTTACTTACCCATGATCCTCAAGCAGGTTTCCTTTACCGAACGTATTATCGCAAATACGATTAGCTCACACCATTGGGGATGCGTATCCGTTAAGCACCTGATTTATTTCCGTGTGATGTGAAGAACCTATAACCGGCGCACACAGGTATTCTCTACCTAGTTTTAACAAGCGGATGCTATGGTCCAGGGGGGCCTACCATAGCGGAGTACGTAACGACAACTGACCGGACCTCGCTGGACATTTTGCGAGGGTGTGTAAGAGTGTATCATGACACTTTGCGGCCCAGTTTGTTGCGTAGTTTTTCCATGGTAGACCCTGCTCAATTTAACGATTTCATCGCGTCTGAGATTTAGGCATCGTGAGGCAGGTGAGCCAACAATCTGAATGCTGCAGAATGTGAGGAGGGGCACTCGTCGTCCCACGATTTCAACAGACAGTACACCTTCTGACACCCAGCAGGTTTGATATTGTAAGGCGGCCCCCAGTCCTTCTGGAGACCGCAGCAGCCACGCAGGGAAGATGCGTTGGCTTGACTGCTACAGCAACGGTTACTTCCGTCCAGTGACTGGAGTGCCTCGCAGATGATGAATACGTATATCCGACATCATTTGACATATGGACTGTTGTAGTTCTCGGTTTGGGGGCTATCGACCTATACAGGCGCAAACACTTCTACACCCGCGTTTGCAAATAGCGACTATCTTTTGGGTCGGTATATCGTGATCATTGGACCCGATCAGGCCCCCTGAGTTGAGATGGCGGCTGCCTCTAACGACCTGACAGAAGGTTACAACCCATCGGTGCTGAGGTAGGAGGTAAAGATAAGTATCACTTTCCCACTTACTTTGCCTTTCATGTATGGCGTACGGCACTGTCGAGCAACCACTCGTCTTACGACGTTTGTGCAAACTGCCAGACACCGGATGTGCGTTCCACTACAACTTCGAACTCTTCAGGATTGCATCAAACCCTTTGATAGTGCTTAAGATGGGCGCTTTAAAGGCGGAACCCGCATGCACTGCATAGAAGCTGATCGTACATGCACTCATCGTGACGATACCTTAACCAGACTCGGTAAGCCGTCACCGTAGGCACATGCGCGGCACGCTTCGGTGGCTGCAGGGTCGAACTGAAAACATGAAGCCTCATTACTGAGTCGGATATTCATGATCCTAGCTCGGTTCAGCACTAAGTCCATCTCGAGTAATTCACCTAAAAGAACTCGACTTACAGGTCTCAACGGGATTGCAAGAGTAGTTGACTGAGTTGTACTATTGCTTGGACAGATGTAACCTCCGTCGCTTGCCCGGTATTTGGAGTAGTCGTGGGCTAACTAGGAGGTCAATCCAGTTGGGTTTACGATAGAGCAGAGCCGCATTCGGCTTCGTAGTCAAACATCTCAGGCCTAACTAACTTAGCTGGCCCGGGATCCAGAGAGACGTACTGCGAAGCGAGCGGAGACATTTTGCTCGGTTACATTATAGCCAACGTAATTACTATCGAGGATTCTGGACATGGCCAAATTCTAGAAGGCTGCTTTATATATTTGCCGCTAAATCGTTCATTCAGGGCGGTCCGGTGTGTTTGGCGTTTTCACGCTTTAGCTCGTGTGAACCCAATCAGTTCGCTGTGCTACTTACAGTACACACAGAGTGCCCTGCTTGGTCTTGTTTTCAGATCTTGTGCCGCAATCGCGAAAAACGACTGGAGTTCGGCATACGGAACCATAAGAAGCTTGCATACTACATAGTACCGGTACATGAGAGCATAAAGAACTACCCACGCTGTGGCCTATCCAATCGTTAGAGGGTTCGACAAACCCGTATCCGCAAGCGGCCAGATCCTGTCCTAAGCCTCACTAATTTTGGTAGGCATAGTCGCGGAAACTTTTAACTGCAGTCCAGTCTCCAGGCAAAAAAAAACGGCTTCAACTGTGGTGTCGAGGGCCTCGTTAGGGACCAACCTTGGACGCCTTTATTTTCGTTTCGGTTCTAGAAATCCAGGGCGAACGTCTTTATTAGTGGACCGCCCGGGAACATACTTTACTTTTGATAATCATAATCAAACGGATAAGGAGACATATACGAGCTGACTCACCGTAGTTTGTCTTAAGACCGCTCATATGATATCCCGGAGTATAAGTGCTCGTCAGCGAGGCCTAGGGTTGGGGACATTGAGAATTACCGAAGCTTGTGGCAGTCGGACCAAAGCGATTCGCTAAGCGAATCCTATGCCTATAGCGTATCCACGTTAATGTGTAACAGGACATCTTCCAGTGTTACCACATGTTATAGACTCCTCTGAAACCTTTGCGTACCAGAGATGACCATAGACTAGGTGGATCTCTGCGGGCTCGTACCGAGAATCCGTTGAGAAGCTTTCGGGGTGTATCAAGTCGTACGTCTTCACCTACTATATATATGCCGTCGTAGCGAGAGTTTCGATTTAACAAACTCGGGACGCCGTGCTGTACTAAAGGCAGGAATCAACCTATGACATCTCATGTGTGACATCGGTGATTAAGGGGAACATAACTCAATGCCGTGCACGACGACTGGTGACCGTAAGCACACTGAACGTGTCCCTGGTGAGTGTAGGTCTCTTTGAACATTGCACACGTCGCAGCGACCGGGTCCACGTAGGAGAGATGGCCAGCGGGCCGTACTCGACTAGGTACCTCAAGCGTCCCTCTGCGTTTAGTGCAGGTGATAAACATTGACTTCTTCCTGTGAAATCCCACCTCGATAGGTTGCTAGACAGTCTTAGCCGGCGATGGTACAGTAGCACGGGCAAGTATATTTTATTCTTACAGACCGCGGAATCTTGACGTTTGGGGTGAAAAGAGTCAATTAATAAACACCTCACTGAAAAGGTGTGGCTGCCCGTAGTGACACGTGAGCCGAGAACCCACAGACCACGATAAGCTCACATCAGCAATCTCCGCATAGTTCTTCAAATGAGCACTGCAGGAGCTATTAATTCCGCGTTTGTTACGCTATTATTACGCTGGGAATATATGTACTTGCGTAAGGTATCAAAGCGAGCTTGGGCTCATGGGCTGGTCTATCAGGTCATTTCATGAGCCTAAGCAGCACGTAGGTGGCAGGCTATGAAGGAAAGGCTATGAGGAGTTGCAGTATGATGCCCTGATCCTTCGACGGGTGTGCACCCAGGCACACGCTTGGTGAGCGAGGCTTTCGCAGACTAGTGAATAGGTCCAGAGCGCACGCACGTTATGATCTAAGCGTGAACTATAGACCGTACCAAGAACGTGAGGCGCTACAACATCCGTCTCTTTGGCTAGCTAGCTATACAATGACTCTGCCTCGAATGAGCATTCGGGGATTTGGCATCATGCCGAAGTCTGAGATGTAGGATATGCAGCGAGCATAAACCAAACAGAAGTAGCCGCTCCGATGTTCAAGAACGTTGTATGGTACGCCGATGGCTCGCAAGGTGGCGGTTTCAGAGTGCTAGAACGGGGTTCATTGACCGATAGTAGCCTCATGGAGCGTGCTACGTCTCTGCTTACAAGCGGGTGGTACATAGCCGGTTACGAATAGACCACGACAGACACGTTATTGTGTTCTGTACCAGGCGTTGGAGGACACTTACCTTGCCAGACCGAACGTCCGATAGTTTTGTGATATAAGTTCCTACCGGGCTGAGTTTTTTTAGTGCCATCGTTTAACCCGAGATATATCTCTTCCTCCATTGCCACCAACTCGGCCCAGCTTAGACGTCCATAAGAGACGGCTGATCTACGACAGCAGATTCCATAACTACGGTAAGAGTTACAACCTCCCCACGTATAAGGAGGTAGGGATTTCGGATTAGCGGTATGGTCATTTCACTCATCACACCAATCGCGAACCATCCCCAGCGGTGTTAGGTATGCTAACTCCTATACGAATCTGAAGCATCTTAGCCAAGTGTAATGAATTGGAACCCTGTGTCAAAAGTGCAGTCGTAAGTATTCTAACGGTATCTCGTGGAAAATAGCACTAACGATGCTACGTCATGTATCTCCGAAATTACTTGATATTTAAATCGTAGTCGGACAGTCAGATTAGATCTTGTACGGATGACTGCAGCACCGTGGGAAATAACACTGAAAAGCCCTACAATAACGATCTACGATTGGGGACCCACTGTACGGCTGAGTATTCAAGGAAGAATCGCAAGTCCAGATGGGTAGTTGTTTGTATAGCTAGTTGAACGACGGTCGGTTATCATATACATAGCTCTTACCTTAGCTTCCACAGCGAAATCCATGTACGATTGTGTAGACGTTCGTTCAAGACACGTGCGGATGGCCGCAACGCAGAGGTGACTCGTTTCACGCTGGAATTGTGCGGACCTGCACGATACCAACCAATGAACCGGGAGCCAGGGTCGTTTACACCCTCACGGTCTTATAAACCTGCTTTGGCTCCCCTTCTATTAGCTTTCGGCACATTAGTTTTTACAGGTTGGATTCGACTCAAAGGCGTATCTGCTGGTATCCCAGGCCAGGAGTGCCCGTTCCGTTTAATAGGCATCACTGTTCTCTATGTAGGGTATGGCTGTTACGGGCCCATATACCCTGTGGGGAACTGGGATGAAGGAGATCGCATATATGTGCGGCCCCATGATGTTCTACCTGTGAGTACTTGAGACTACTGCCGGGGAAACATCGCAGGCTGAGGCCATCTTCCGCCTGAGGCGCGCGCTACAGATGAGATTGCACTGTTAATGGGGGTGTGTAGAAGGTCGTAACAATCCGACAGACAAAACATTGGTTGCCACCAGTTGCTTGAGGCTGGGGATAACCTCCATTGTTTGAAGTTGGGGCAGCGTAATACGGCGTGTGGACGTCTCGCGAGCCTCTCCGAACACTTTCACCGATCCGCCCTATTAACTCTGTCGAGGATTTTCTTATACACAGTTGGTTCATATTGCAGCAAGTCCAGTTGCCGCAAACGCTTTGAGGAACAACCGCGTCGTGCAAGCTACCTCGATGGTGCCCCTACGTATCTGGTTGGGCTAGCAAGACATGGTCTGCAGTCCCTATCGGGATAATTGATCCAAAAGGGGTCCAAAGTCCAATGTTGCCAATGACTCGTGGCCGGCTCAAGCACGAGAGACTTGGCAGGACGAGGTCTGATAATTACGTATAGTTTCGTGCTCTTTTCGGTAGAACCAATTAGGAGTTCTTAGGCTATGCGCCCAGCTCGAAAAGGAAGCGCTGCGTACGATTTCAAACTGTAAGGGTTCAGATAAGAGCAGCGAGTCACATATATTAGCGAGATTTCCTACCTAGTGCATTTCAATTCAAAGCCATAGGGGTGCCCGTTGCTAAAACTAATGATAGGCGAGCCTTGCTTATCTCATTAGTATTAGTCTTACCAGCCGGTAGTTTTGCGGGAGGGATATGATTTTGTAGTTCCTCCCGTGAGGCACAAAGGCAGGACCAGATGTAATTTGGACTTTTATATCCCTAGTATACCGTCCAGATACCATCTTGATAGGCGTGAAACGTACAGTGATTCGATACTGGTATGGCAACTCCTGATAATTAACTTGTAAATATCGAAAAGGGGGCGTCGACGGCCTAAGGACAAGGATCGCTCGAAATTGTGCAGTGACCCGCCAACTACGTGATCGCGACCAAGACGCCCATTATTGCCCTACGGGCCTGGAACATGGCCGAGTTCATGCCTGGTGCACATACCTGACAAAACTGCTGAGGCAATCTGATGTACATTGCTTATGCCCCGAGAGCGCCTATTACGCTTGAACCTCTCCCAGAGACGAAAAGAAGCACAACTCGCTCTATTGTTGCTCTTATAGTTAGTGGTCGATATCCTCACGTAAAAGTGAGCTGTAACACCGGGCCCGGAATAAGCACCCAGTCGTCGTCCCTACGAAGGGCGGAGAGAGACCCCACATTGCCCTCCAGTGGCCCCTGTCATCGCCAACTTTAAACTACCCGGGAACAGGTGCAATGAAGCCGTTTTCGTGCCGAGGGAGTTAAGTCCGTTTCAGATAAGGGGAACCTATAGGGCTGCGGTTGACACGGGCACTGAGGCACACGTTCTGTACAATCTACAGTGAGAGGGAGTGGGCGATTCCCAAAGATAGACTTGGGACCAGGAGCGCCCGTGAGTCGACTACGAGCGGTAGACAGGGCAGATTTCACTAGCGAGATGGGAGGGATTCGGCCAAATTTGAAGCGATATATGAAATCTTTGAGGTACTTAGCTCGTTGGGTATTCCCAACCATCAACGTCCACGGGGTGCCCGAGGCACAGCGTTTCTCCTCGATTAAGAGAACAGCCTCACTACCAGGTATTGTCAGTAGAAGATAGCTTCGAAGGTTTATATCTGATCATAAACACTGAACCGGTGCAGCTGCGGCGAGCTGCAACTCGGAACCGTCATAGGTTATGAGGTATCTGTAAAAACGCAAGTCGACGTGATGAAGTAGTCCATTTGATTAGGATTCGCTGCTCTCGATTGCTGGACTCGAACTCTGTTGACGGCAGGGGCACTAAGCTGGAGGAGATGCGAAAGACAGGTACACCGGTTGCAGAGCCACTTTACGCCAAGAGGGCCCCCTATTGTCACAAGCAGCGTCTTACCAAGTCCGCACTCACATAAACCTCCAGTATATGTCGAGTCAAGGAAATACACCATAGTAGCACCTAGACGTTCAAGCAATACCTGACACGCCGTCAACATGCATGTGAACCCCGCGGCCCTAACCCGAACAAATCACGGTAATCCCAGTGGCCACTAGCGTCATTATAAAAACCGGCTATGTGGTTAAGAACGCTAGTAAGAAAGAAAAATTGGGTCGCGTCCGCTTCCCGAGAGCTTTTCAACAGCAAGGTGACAGTTGTAGCCTGCCAGAAATTTGCACGGCATGCGGGCCTGGGGTGAGTGCATGTAAGGTGAGAACCTGCCCTATACCTTCAGTTATACTGCAATCACCTGATTGTGTAATGGTTGTCTTTGAAACGTGCTACAGCAAATTCTAGCTGTAAGATACGGACTATTTAGCTACTGATCCACCTCAACTTGACCAAAAACGCTTTCGGCCTAAGGCAACTGGCCAGCGACACGTTCGGTACGGGGTAGTAGTCGTCTTAGCGATGAGTCACCGTACCTTACGTAGGTATGCACTTCACTAACCGTCTTGTAGCTACAATTGGACTGCATACAATTACGTAGTTCTTGCACTAAAACACATGCGAGATTGATCGAATCTGACATAGTAGCTATTGCTTCTGACATGTCAAACCCATGTCCTGTCGCATCTGCTAAGAGCATACTGGAGCACTTCCTACTAGTTGACCAACAGCAGGGTTTGAAGGTTCAAATTTTCCATTTGGACGAGAGTCGTGGCGTCTTAAATAGCGTGACCCGGGGACCGGTCGCTGGTACGGATTACTGTACGCAGAATACATACAGAATTGATGCATACTGTCAAGATCATTGGTCGTATACATCGCGGCGAACTGCTTCTAGCGGGCGTAAAGTTATGGTTTTGGCTTTTCGTCTCGTTGGATGTCATGAAGCTTATACCGTGTGTAGCCGGTCCATATTAGTATAGCACGCTATGACAACGTAATAACCAGGCACCCCCATCAAGGGTGAAAAATAATATATTGGTGCTCAACGGGGTATCGTGTACAAATCCATTTTCCCAGGGAGCTCGTCTCCCCCACCGCAGCTAGCCGCATATTCATGCGTATACTACGTTTACTTTAGGGTTGAGCTTTTCCGCATCTCTATCATGGGACATACGATTAGGTTACGGGTGTCAGATGGGTTTCTCATAGCCACCAGGATCGTTGGGGCCATTTTTGGTTCGTGCTACTTACTGTCGTGGCATATGCTTGAGTGACTGTCAAGTTATAATACAGAGGGTCCCAGAGTACGTATGTGCTGGTAGTAGAGGTATCGGGTGCCGATAATTCCACTGGGGCTCGGCGACGACTAACACTCCTTCCCTGTGTCACAAAACGTGTTGATGAATTGAGGATGAGAAATAAATAGATTTACGGGCAGAGGCAATCCCGTGGAATCACACGTTAATGGCATTATTTTGTAGTATTTCAAGTAACATAATGAGGACTCCGAGACGGCTTAGCGGACTTTAGTTCTACAGCACAAGCCATCATGAACCGGTCTAGCAGTAAGATGAATACAATAAGGCACCAATTCAGGAGGAGTCTCTAATCGATCGAGAGACAGGGTGGCGTTGAGGGCATTGCGTGTCAGGGACAGGGCTATATTTATGGTTCTGATGCGGCCTTATCTGATATCGTGGTCTTCAAAGATTGCCTAGTCACCTTTTCATTCGCGATTTGAGCAATTTGGCCACGGGTATACTAACAGTTCGCCCCGTGTCTCAGTAGCAGGAGAGGGGGGTGAAACATTGTCTCGGGTCTGAGGCCTTGTGATTGGCTTGTGCTGGAAACCAGGGCCGACTAGGGAAATGTTACATCAGTTCTTGCTTCCTACAATGCCCTGCGACCGCGGACAGGAATATCCAACTGTACTTAAACTCCGCCAGCCTCGGGTTACACACCGCGATACGACGTTATTAAGGCTCTTTAGTGGAGGATAGAAGGACGCTCCCATTATAAAAATTGTCGTTAGTTGCGCTAGTTCCAATGAGGTGTAGCGACTAGATAAAGAGCGGTTGAATCTTTCTAAAGTTGTGTTGGCGATGTCAGGTGGTCCAAGATCGGTGGCTATAACATTAAGTTGTAGCAAACGTGTCATCTATAACTCTAGATCTACAGTGTTAGAAGATGTCCGAAGCTCTCCATCACAAGTTTATTTAAGAAGGCGGGGCTTGGTTGCAACTAGTCGTTTTTTTAGTACCAGGACCAAGATGGTACCCGATAGCATAGCTAACATATTTTTGCAATGTACGCGCGTTCACAGGTGAGTGGGGCGTTGTAGGACTGGAGCTTTGTCTAATCATGGGGGGTTGCCATGGACACGAGGAAACCCGCCGCATGGAACCATTAGGTATCTCATTTCGGTGACATCGGTGACTGATCAGTAGGGTTGGGGAGTTCGTCATAACTTGGAACGTCACGGTTCAGAAGCCGTATGCTTACGTAACTGATAATTATCTCCAAACCTTCTCATGTGCTCACTAGAGTACAGATCCTGGTGAGTGTCGCGAGGGTCATCCAGCTGCTGACCTCAATAATCGCGCTTTGTTGCTGGCGGACTGTGACGCATCTATCGCCATGTGCACTCGAGACATTACGACGGAAAACATGGGTTTGGTTAATAACAAAACCTGATTGATCATGTCTAGTCTAATACGTTGTTTGTACAGTCGAAAGCTCGGTAATGATGTGCGGTTCGATATCGAAGGCCCCTGACATTACCAAATCTCGTCCGATGAAAGGCGTTGACATACCAATTGTAACGTGATTAACGCGGATTGTGACGTTGTCAGGTACCACCTATAGCGCCCCAGGGTGCGCTCGTCACCTCGTGAAGTCCTAGGCCAGCATGGCAATCCATGTGTACGGATCGATAGAGTACCACACCCGCCGAGCGAGTTAGCCCTATCATAATCCGCACAGATATGATATCGTTATTGGCCAATACGAGTGGCTTAGACGCCTACGTCTGGTGAACCATATTTGGCGTACGATTCATCTCTGTATTAGAACGGCCTTAAAAGCACTGCTAAGGATTCGTCCAATTGTTCGTTAGGAATGATTCTCACCTCTAGTCGAGTATTCTTCAGTGGTATAGCTGCCTCAACGATTCCCCGGAACTACGATGCGACGTTATAGAGGTGACAGACGGGGGACGCGTCACCTTTTAGATAGCCAATAACGAGTGTTCAACAAAGAAATTTGAGCAGAAATTTCTTCTATTCTACGCCTGGGTCAAGAAGTTCCGATACCCATTTCGGCACTGATCGACATCTCGGTTCAGAGGAGAGCCGAAGCCTAAGTCCGTTTGCGGAGTTCTCTTGTTTCTAATCTTTTATAGAGAGTGTATTCAGCTGACCGCGTACCGGGATCCCATCCTACGGAGGGGAATCATCTATAACGTAAAAAGAGGCATTAAGGCACTGCCAGGTAGGCCCTTATGAAGTCAACAGTGGTACAGGTTAGTCCAAGCATTATCATTGTTTGTTCCAGCTCCGGGGGCAACAAATTATACTGTTGCAGCCCCTTAACCGTAATGTGCTATAATTCTCCCATACGGATGGCGACTTGTTATGGGGCTCATCGGTACTATTTATGAAGCGAGTCGTCCTTGTTTGATTAACGTTATAGTGCCGTTTGGGAAAGAAGGACACATGTGTGCCTTTAGGGAGTCATGCCTCAGCCTACTCCCTTTCTATTTTAAGTGTAAAATTAAACAATCATGCTAAACTCGAGACGGATGTCGCGCAATCACTCTAAGGCATGAAAGGCTCCGAAACAAGTCCGGCTATGGGACGGCATAGCCAACATTCCTCCCATTGTAATTTGACCTACTCGATAATTGCTTATTCCTCTTCTTAATTGCATGTGACAAAGCTGGCTACACTTGTCGCCGTGAGCATCATCCAGAGACGAGCATAATTTGGTGCTGTGGAGATAGGACACAGGGAAGGCGTCATGAGTCCACTGATTGTAGAGGATACGGTACAATTAAATGCGTAGGTCCTAACAAGACTTATGCGGTACGCTAACAATGGTTTTTGGCGTATCCTCTGCTTGCTAGAAATTTCAAGCTGAGATGGACAACGGCAAGTTAATACAAGTAACCTCAGACGGAATACAGCATATATGAAGAGTAAACGTAAAAAGTCAACGGAGAACGTCGGGTGTAGAGACTTGCTGCAAATGACTCCCATATCACATAGACCCGGCCAAGGACGCCCTTGGATCACTCAAGTCTTTTACCAGGTGATGTAATCGATATAGTGGTACGTTTGTTAGTGCGAACAATGGTTGCACAAGTCACAATACCTAAACCAAACCGCGGCACCTTTCGCATGCGCCCAGATTCCTCCTGGGTGACGGCGTTTACAGTGAAGTTGAGGGGACGTCCTCTAGTGCTCATCGACACATGTCTTTATTTTAATCGAGCGGGTTGACCATGTATCCATTCTACAGTACATACTCGACCACGGGTGTATGTAACTAACGCGGCGTGTAGCTTTGAAGGGAGACTTGTGCTGTCGTGCCTAGCTAGACCAGCCCCACGCAGAAACCTGCAGAGCAGCTTCCAGTCAACCGCGACTCCCAACACCGGCCTGCTTATATCGTTTGGGCGGCGCGTAGATTCACACGGGTTAAGAACACTCGATTCCCGACTTCCGTCTAGCACACATACACTCAACGTATTCGGGTTAAGCCGATCCTAGTAGTTTGTGTTCACGGAAGCTTATCTTAGACCCACGCATAACACCGATGATATTCGTTAGGAACCGCTGGCAATTGTCTAAAATGTCATACTGAGTCCAACACTTTCTTCCTCCCCTTCTGTCATGGATATGCTCCCTATCCCCCGTTCTTCGCGTAACACTATGACGGAGACCCCAGTATTCGTACGACGGTAGTTGCCCAGAGGAAGATTGTGTTGGGCCTACCGTAGGTAAATTCTATCTCACTAGCCCTAAAAGGTTGTTCCAGGCCCGGCTGATGGCCCTCGACCTGTCTGCCATCTCATCCAAATTAATTGCCCAAATATGTAACAAACAAATAGTGATAAGAAGACGCATAGCGTATATATGAATTGCTCACATCATCGCGTGGTGCAGACAGTCAACTATATCATTTTGAGCACCTGGACCTAGCACTTCTAGAAGGTCAAAAAACCAGACGCGACTTCTGCACAATGAGGCATTTTTTACCGAACGGGTATGTCCACCAGACGGAGAATGGTACCCACAACCTATCAGCAGATTAACACCTAGGGAACCAGTACCCAAGGACACTCGCGTATGACGAGCAGTTACCGGGAGATGCTATATAGCAGGAAACTATGTGAAATGCTATTCCAGTGGAACCTTCTGATCGTGCCAGGTTGATTGCCGGACATCGGAGATGCGTTCTAACAACAGGTCAACCCGATTCAACACGGGGCGACAAAGCAAGCTGGACTTGAACCAAGAAATACACTAACTACGGTAATGGAGAAAGAGGAACGGTAAATCCGGCTAGGTCGACGGTCATCTCGCTGTTATCCAGGTTATCCGTGGGATTGACCTGAACTGTAAACCGCCCGCTGTCGTTCTAGATTCCTTTTGACGCAAGGATTAGTATGACTCACCGAGTGCATCGACCACTGCTTAGGCATTGTCGTCTATTCACGGCGGTCGAGCCGTTAACGGTCTAAACCAATCGTATCATCCGGTAGTAGAATGGAGGCATTGCGGAACCAGAGAGGCAGTTGATGTGACAGCAGTATGCGTCGACATTAGTAACAGTTTTGGAGAGAAAAACTCGGGTAACGTACCCGAATGTATGGTGGGAGTTTTCTGTATATCACGCCGGGGCTACGACATGCACCGACAAGAGGGATGACCTGGCGAAAGATTGAGGGGCAGAACTATGTAGGTTAACGGAGTACGCCGAATACCCATCGGCCGAGATCAGACAGAGAATCGGGAGACGTTACCGAGGACTAAATCCCGGGTTCCTAAATACGGCGACAGTCGAAGATTTTCTGGTTCTTGCCGATGCTGAGCAGCAAACGCCATGTTCTAATGAAATGACGTGGAGGCTTGCTCCGATCGACGATGGACGCGACCTCAAGCTAAACACTTACAAAGTCTCACGGTGTGTAGACGTGGGGTGACTTGGTGCGGCAGCTTCAGTTCTGATTATTGTCAATAGTTCCTGATGTCTTGCAACGATGTAGTTTTCTCGCTATCAGTTGGAGGTATGAAATTTTGTAGACGAGTCAAAGGTCTGGGAAGCCTCGTTGGCAGAGCTGACCCCGGTTAACCCCACCATACCAAGGGTTGGAAAATAAGCCCCACAGCAGCGTCTGACCAGGGACACAGGGCAAGCGTGAACCTGAGAATTTACTAGCCTCATTGTCGCCAGCTCAGGAGTGTTACAAACTCGGGTGCGGCATGCCTAAGACCATCAGTGCCTACTTTACGACGGGGCTAGCCTCTCCCCATCTGAACAGCATACTCCGATGGACCTCTTGCGTCTCTTCTTAAAAGCTTAGGTTATCCTTCGATATGCGCCAAAATCATTGGCTTGGGTGTGGGCTTAACACACGATTTCTTTAGTTTTAGAGAGGCCCATGTTGTGGAGACGAACGTTCGAACAACGAGCTCGGCGTTTTACTGCCTGCACGATACGAGCGATGATGTGTGGTTCTTCTCTGCCACAACACATGCATTGGAACTGGGGCTCTCCAGAGCCTGTCAGCCTGATAACTCGCCGCCGCTCGCGGGTGTCTAATGACTTCCTCGTAGATAATCTATAGTGTGAACTATCAGCTTTAACTTTTGCTACGAACCCGGCACATTGGGACTCGGCCGAGTGACGGTTCAAAGGAACTCACATAACGAGGAAAAATGGAAGTATAACTAAAGACCTAACTGTTTCGCCATCTAGAATGCGTCTTGCTGTTGTCCTCAACCACGCGCCGTGATCGCTATAAGCTGGTGGGAATTGTCCGTTAAGCACCCAAAATCGGTGCCCGAGTTACACAACCGATCACGGGACTCATCTCAGGCGCCGCCTGATTCCTAATTTCTCAGTCACGTCCCTAACAGCATCTACGCAATAAACTACCCGTTGGGCTAACAACGGGGTGGCTCCTAGGCGCGACTGCGAGCGCTTCCAAGGTTGGCGGGACCGATAAGGCCGAGATTATAGCGGGAGGTATTGGCTGCATTGAAGAGCATGGATTCCTCGCCTTTATTAAAGCGTATACATACAAAAGTCCCTGCCAATGCACAAGTGGAGATGTATAAGCGAATAGCTGCGCACTCACTGACCTCCTGGGTCACGGAGAGGAGTAGGCCTATTGTGAGAAGAGTCGATACACCACCTGGTAGGGGCTCACTACCCTTATTGCACGGCATCACATTACCTCGCATTCATAGTATCCTCCGGAGGTATTCGGTTATATGATCCGAGCATGCGGAATAATTGGTTCTTTACCCTTCTATCTGGCAACAAAACTGACACCTTTTTGCAAGGAGTCATGTTTGCATATACCGCAATACCTGCAGTCATAATACAAACAAAAGAACATAACTCTGATAATGTGCACTGTCCTTGAAGTGATTGGTCCACACCCGAGACAGCTTTCCTTCGAGCCTAGTCTCATATGGGTTGGACCAGATGGCGTCATCTGGTATTGCGGTCTATGCAAACATGACTCCTTGCAAAAAGGTGTCAGTTTTGTTGCCAGATAGAAGGGTAAAGAACCAATTATCATATTTTTACTGGCAAATGAGGTCCCCATTGTGTTGAACCTCACTTCATGTTACTGTAGCACTGTATATAACTGGCCTTCAATTTGTTCAAATTTACTGCTCTGATATTTTATTCTCTTCTGCTTTCGGTCGCTGGGGTTGAAAATTGGAAATCGATACAATATCTGGAAAATCACTGAGAAATGTATATTTTACCATAATGTAGAAGCATAAATCAGAATTACCTTTTGTCTCAAGTGCTGAAAAAAAAATAATGACACCAAATCCATCTTTGTTGCTGCGTATAATTATTTATTCGATTAACTTTCAACAAAGAAACGTCAAACTTAAAGCGAATTTGCGAAAAAAAAGGTCTTTCCAATCGACCTTCTGCATGAGTGTAAAAATCCACACGCTCATGAATAGTAATGATGGGGGGGGGGTGCGGCATGTTGAGTGATGTCACACGCAGGACACACAGACATTCTTGGCTCATTATAGTAAGAATACAACTGATATTTACCCACGTGAAAAGTGTGCTGTTGATGAGTGAGTGAGTGCCGACAGAGCACGTGCACACGAATATTTATTGTACACACATTCTAATGGGCGTGCCATATCTGTCGTTAATGATGCCACACCCGCAACAACAACAGCCGTCAAATTCTTGTGCCAGGCTAGGTGCACTCCAGAGGCCACGTAAAGGCTCGCTGACAGGAGGTCAGGGGACAGACCCAGGTGCCATAGGTTGACTGACTGAGATGACTGGCAGATACACAACCTGTGCCTCCTATTGTGCCAACTTGCTGAATTTTAACCTCCCGGAGCTGCTCGGCCCTCCGTTGTTGCTGAAGGGCGACTGCCTCCAACTGCCCAGTAGCGTCCATCACAAGCCTCCTCTATACCATCCCCAACCGCGCGTGCATCCACTTGCACGTCACAACTACCCCCACTTGTCCCCCATCCGCTGGCCCTGCCCCCCACCTCATGCACCTTTCCCTATCCCCCATGACCGCCCCCAACCCGTGCATCCCCACCCGGTCGGTCCCTCTCTTCCCTCCCCCGGTGCGTGCTGAGCGTCACGTGGGCCTCCAGCCAATCAGAATGCTGGAAGCGGGGAGAGAGAGGCGTGTCATGGTTGGCGTGCTTGCCACTGAATACAATCAATTGATGGTTCAGTTTCCTTGCAGGACGTCATCAAGACATCGAGATTTCTGTGACATGTAAAGTACAAATCTTGAGGAATTATACGCAAGGCTAACTCTTCGTGTAATAATGGAATTGGCCAAAATCGAATTCCCCTTGGGTGCTTCCCGCGCCTCCGTAAATCGCCCAAGCGTGATGTGTATGGGCGTGGGCATAGCGGTCCTTTTTTTACACGAGACAATGCCCAATTGAGCTTCCACGGGGGGGTCCCTCTCCCTCCTGTACATGAGATAAAGTGTATAAAATTCCATCGAGGCGTGAGGGGCCATCCTATACACCGCAAGGACACCGGCGATGTGCAGATTCCAATCCAACTGCGCCTCTATTGACCCCTTGGCATAGCATTGTCATTAGAGTCCTGTGCAAGCGCTCAATCATCCCGTCTGTCTGAGGATGGTAGGGCGAGGTCCGAATGTCTTTGTACCGAGGGAGTCGCACATTTCCCGTAACAATTTGGAGGAAAAAATTTGGCCTTGGTACAGTATATGAGAAGTTGTTCAGGGGCTCCCTTATCCATGCTGTAGCTGTGCAGAAACGCGTCAGAGATGGATGCAGCGACTGGTCAGGCAGAGGCCATGCCATCGGCCATCGGGAAAGATATTTAACCTCGACGAGTAGGAATTTATTTCCTTTCTCGGTAACCAGGAAGGGTCCCAAAATATCCAGTGCGACTAGCTCGTTCATTCGTGACACCGTAATAGACTGTAACAGAGGCGGTGCCTGCCTCAATGGTGGTTTGTGGCCTGCACAGTCAGCGCACCCCTTAACCAGTTGGTGTACGTCACCCATCATACCCAGCCAATAGAAGTCTCGTTTCAGTGTCAACAGCATTTTATGGACTCCCAGGTGCATTAGCTTCTCATGTACCAACCGTGTGAGATTACCCCACAGGGTGGTGGGAACCACAATACAAAGGCACTGCAGCTCCTCATCCCATTGCATCAAGAGCCCTTCACGAAGGACTACAAGGGAGAGCCCAGCCGGAATGGCTCTACTACCCCTCTTTCCCATGCAGCACCGCAATTTTATCAAGGAGACGTCCTCCACCTGGCCAACAGATCCCTTTGCGTTATGCAGTAGCGCTGCTTTGCGGGGTATAACACCCGACTACCATGGGCTACAACCCTCTCCGCACTGTTTACGACCTGTGAAAGCACAGCGCCTATCCCCGTATCTCTGACGTCCGTGTCCAAATTAAAGGGCAGAGAGAAATCGGGATAGCCGAGAGGGGTGTGCGTTGGCGAAACCCTCACGTAGCATGGCAAACACGGTCTCCTCCTCCTTCCCCCACCAAAATCTCTGGCCTTTAGCAGTCAACGTGGAACGGTTTGTCGATCGTAGCAAACCCCGGGATGAACCGGCGATAGTAGGACACAACCCCTACGAAACTGCAAACTTCACCCACCGACTTGGGAGTTGGTCATGTGCACACGCATGCAGTTTTGTTGGGATCTATTGCTATCCTAGATGCACTAACAATGTGGCCCAGGCACCGCACCGATGTTTGTAAAAGGTGACATTTTTGCGGTTTGAATTCAAGATTGGCCGCCTACATTATAGCAAACACTGACCGTAATCGACGCAGATGTTCCTCAAACGTACATCCAAACACAAGGACACCGTTCAGGTAAATGAGGCACAAGTCCCATTGGAGACCAGCCGAGACCAACTCCATTAGCCGCTGAAACGTTGCTGGAGCCGAGTTGCAGCCCCATGGGGAGACAGTTAAATTGGAATAACCCCTGGGGCATTCAGAATGCGGTCTTAGGCCTGGATTCTTCATCTAGGGGTAGCTGCCAGAACCCTGACAAGTCAAGAGTCGAGAAGAACCGCGCACCCGACAACGCATCTAATGAGTCATCCATCCGCGGAAAGGGATAAGCGTTCGCAACCGAAATCTAATTAAATTTGCATAAATCTACGCAGAAACGCAGACTGCTGTCCCGCTTTTTAATGATGGGAGCCCCCGATGGGCTGGTGGAAGGAGATATAATGTCTGCGGCCAACATCTCATCAACTGCCTGGCGAACATGGTCCTTCTCCCAAGGCTCAACCTATAAGAATTTGTCTTATGTGAGCCACATTTCCCATCTCGGTGCTGCAGCAACGAAGTTCGGCCAATATCAAATTTACCCTGACTGAAGATGTTCGCAAATCTTGTAACAGGGCGTGCATTTTATTTTTCTGCTCCTGAGACAAGTCTGGATTTTCCACATATATATTTCCGATCCACGTGTCGTCCGACTCACCTCCCTGTTCCACTGTGCCAATGATCTCCGCGGAAGCCACGTCATCCTCCGCACACTATGCCGGGGTTGCGTCGGCCAAAACCGTCCCGGCTTGGACTATGGCAGGACCCAGCCCCACCTGTAAAAGGGCTCCTAGTCCACCCTCACTATGGGCTGAGTGCCCACCAACGTGAGATCCCGAGTCGCTGCGTTAGAGGGGGTTAAAAAGATCCCCTCCTCAGGACTTACCAATTCGAGGTGCTTTCTAAAACGTAAGGGCACCAGCATTTGCGCACCTTGTGGGACTGTGACCGAATCCCTCACCAGGGCCTGAACCGTAGCGTTAGCCACCTTCAGCCGATTAGGGACTTCAGGAAGGGTAACCCCTGGCCCAAAGGCATTTCTATATAGCCTTGATCCACTAGGATCTTGAGCGGCATTTTCCTAAAAAAATATGTGCCCAAAAGACAGGGCATGGCCAGTGTCTTTGAGACCAACACCGGCCCTGTCAACTCAATTTCCCCTATCCAGACTCTCGCCATTATCTGGCCCATTATCTCTAGACTCCGCCGTTTGCGGCAATGCAAGCACTCGTGACTGGGCTGAGGCAACAGTCTTTTGGTGGTAATAGGCAAAAAGAGTTTCCGAAATGATGGTAGCTGAAGCTCCTGTGTTGACCAGAATCCGTACCTCTACACCCTGGCCAAATCCAACTATGGCCGATGAACCCGTTGCGGCTGCCACAACATGGTGTGCCAGTTCGCTCCACTGGTTTATGCAACACGGCCACCAAACCGACACCGGAGACCGCTGCCCGCATGACACAATAAGATGAAGAATGGTGACATGCGAATTAGACGTGCATCGTGACCGAGATGCCTGAGTTGACAATTGCGGCTGGGTGTCTGATGTGTCATGACTTACCTGTGATGCTGGGGAAGCAGATGCCGGCGGGGCAAAAGCCATAGAAAGTGAGGCGGATGATCCAGTGCTATTTCGGCATCCCTTGGTGATGCGGCCCCACTGGCCACATTTGAAGCAATTCATCGCGGGTCTCCAGGCCGGCAAAGATTCCCTCCCGCGCCACTCCTGCTCTGGCTGTCGTCCCTTGACTTCTCTCCCACGTGGGCTCTAGGTGAACGAAGCGCAGGCCTGCTCCATCTCCTTCGGTGTGGGTTCCTCTGGATCCGCAGGCTCTCCGTGCAAGCAGCAATTGTGGGCCACTGCCGCAGGCTAAAGTGTGCCTGTATACACAGGGCCACCTTCAAGGATGTGAGGTCGTCCTCCTCTGTGATGGAGAGGGCGACACTCAATTCCTGCCCCAGTGACAGCAGCCTTTCCAGCGCCAGGGAGCCGAGCGCTGCCCGATCCATGTGAGGGTAAGCTGCTTGACCCAGGGCACTGTGGAAGGCAAGAGGTGTCTTGGCATCCCCCTGCCTCCATTGCAAAAACCTCTTGCGGGCGTTGGACGGCGGGACGAAGATCGTGGTCATCTGTGCATATGCCTGAGGTAGGGGTTCTCGATCCACCTCCAGGATGGCCTTGAATGCCGCCAAGGAGTCGTCGTCCAGCGTCGTCGGTAGAGTGCGCAGGGCCTCCGCTTCTGACCAGCCGAAGGACATATGCACTGCTTTGAAATGGCGTTGAAATGTTGTCCAGTCGCCCCCCGCCGTTACAAACTCCGAAGAGGAGGTAGCCACCTTGGCTGAAATGGCACTCCCGTGGGTGCCGGCGAGGGCGACTCGATTTTTGGCGCCAAAAGATTCCCGCTCTGTTGAGCAAATGGCGGCCGCTCGGCATGCCGCGCCCACGGTGGGCAAAATGGCAGGCTGATCCTGCACGGAGGGTAACCCGGATCCTTGCAGCCCTGCACCGCGATGTCCCCGATGGGCACAGCCGCTGCAAGCTGGACAACCAGCTATGTGGCAGAGCACAGCAGCAGCCTCAGGCACTCGGTGAGCTCGCGCTACACATCCTCCATAGGTGGCAAGGACGACCGGCAGCCTGCTCACGTTGTTCTGCCGGCGGCTTTCCCATGAAAACCATGACCGGGGTCTCCGACTCCGAGGCTGTCGGGTGAATCACATCTTTGCTGTCCTTGTCCTCCAACAACACTACAAGTGAGTTCTTTCTTTTCGCTGCCTTCGACATGAAGACTTCTTCCTTAACACTTCTGACACCAAATGTAGTCACTCAGTCAGAGACAGGGTTCTTAAGGCATCTTTTATTCTGCACGTCAGGGAACTACAAGCAACCCATGTGCCTACATGCTAGTCATACATCCACCTCTTCGATTGTACTACTTAGCTAGAACAGTTGGCAGGCTGTCTAGCTAGCGGTGTCTAAGGTGGTCGAGATGGCAACGACGGTGATGAACAGCAACAAAGCGAGGGGATCCACTTCCAGCAACAGCCCCGAGCTCCCGCCCCGGGCCCCCTATTATCCTCCCAGCATGGCCTCGATCCGCCCTTGCCATTCCCTCTTTCTCGAACCCACTCGCAGGTTCTCTGGCTTCCAGATCGACCCCTTCCTGGGCTTCCCCTTAGATATCCTCCCCTGCATCTCCCTCTGCTGCCAGTACCACTTCCCCGTCAGCAGCCAGCGTTATTACACCACACAAACATAAAGTGGGACCTCCTTTGCCAGTACCAAATATGAGAATTGGTTTTACCCTTTTTATCCTTTTTTTTGGGTACTGGCAAAGGAGGTCCCATGATGTAGCTGCTCATCCCCAGCTCTCATTACTCTAATAATGATTGTCTTTGTGCTGTACGCCTTTTGGCATCCTCTGGTTTAACACTGTTTTGAAACTAGGCTCAAAAGAAAGCTGTCTCTGGTGTGGACCAATCAGTTTCAAAGACAATCCATATATTATCATGTTTTTTGTTTGCATTTTGACCACAAGTATCGTGGTTAATGCAGACATGATTCATTGTTAAAGGTTTCAGTATGGTGTTCTAACATCTTAACACCTGTTTTGTTGCCAGAAAAAGGGGAAAACCTATTCTCACACACAAATGCTTGCCATAAATGAACCACAATACCTTGCTGATGTCGTCAAGGTGGGGCATAACCCTTCACACAAACTCTGGTCATCCTCGCAGCAGCTTTTAGCTAACCATCGAACAATGATGGTGACTGTATTGCTCGTTATCAGATGCACTTCTGCTGCTTTCTGGAATGCTCTTCCTTCTGATATTATGACTCCACTGGAGCGATGCATTTTTAAATCTAGATTGGACACTCATTTCATTAATACTGATGTTTGTGTTTAGTACTCTTAGTTCTTTCGGTGAAGTCACGTAGGTAAAAAAATAAAATTTAATAAAAATAAAATAATATTTTTATTTAATTTCTTTTTTTTTTACCTCCGTGACTTTACTGAAAGAACTAAGAGTATGAATCCTTGCAGTCACGAAAGCTTCAAATCTAAAATTAGTTTGTGTTTAGTTTTTTGTCCTTCTGCCGCAACTCTAATTAACACGGTTCGGCTACGTACGGTGCGAAATAAGTTCAACATGCTGCTTCATTCTATGAGTAAAGCAGTACCCATTGAAATGCCCTTTCAAGAGCGAATGAATCATCCAATGCAAGGTATTGGTTGTGTAATACATATATTTTGGAGTAAACACTTTCTTAGAGCATTGGCCTCCATGGCGAACAACACGCACGGTACTAACGCCAACATTATGCATACTGCTGTCAGTGCAATTCTGCGGACTTTGATGTAATGTATTGTATACAGATGGACACTTTCAGGAGTGTATATAACTCACCACTGATGTTAACCATGGCTGGGCATTGAACTCAGGGAACCAGGTTCATAACGCAATGCACAAGCCACTAGGCCTCCCTTAGACCCCATCATCTACGTACAATATACCCATGTTTACGTCTTGGATGTGCTCCTGAAAGGTGCGATGACGAATATTAAAACGAAGTTAATCAAAGCGTATTACTGGGGTAGGTGGTAGAGGCGAAGGTTGAAAAGGCAACGATTAACGAGACAGGACAGATGATGCTGTGTCAGCGACGTGAGTGTGGGGTCGAGGCGACGCAAATCGGTGTTAATAAAACGACGACGTGTTTGCGAAACAACGTAAAAGGTGGGAGACTTGACGTAACAGAACACAGTGAAATCATCATCATCATTACACCCCCGTGCTGTCAGATTCACATTCACACTACAAACCCGCACGTGCCACAAGATAGCTGGTGGCTCAAACCGGACAAGTTTCCTTAAGTCGCAATCATCGTCTGTTTGCACACCACTGACCCACCATCCCTCCCTCCCGCTCTATGTGCACTGCTGAGAGCACCGGAAACTCCGGAGAGCACTCAGCTCCCAAAGCTCGAGCCACGAGAATGGAGCCACGTGAATAACTCCAATTCATCATCCACATCACATCCTCACACAGCATCAATTTATTTAATGCGTCCATCCATTCATTAACGCACTCACATGTGCATTCGTCGGGAGAAGGAGGGTGGTGATTTGAATCCCACCCCATCGTTCACTGACAGCATCTGCACTGATCACGTCTTCCTACCTTTTGCATAATCCTGCATACCATTTGCATATGCAAGCACATGCTTCGCGTTCAGAGGAAGGGTTCCACGCACAGTTTTGCAAATCACGCACGCCGCTCGCATCGGGCATATCCAGTGTATTGGGGAGAAAAACAACTTCGGAACATTCCTCATTGCCGGGAATGCTCTTGCACTGGAGGCAGGGCTGAGGACGCGACCCTGACTGCTGGGCGTGTACTGCGAGTGTTTTTTGCATTTAGTAGCACAGCACGGAGCGGTCGTGTCAATACGTGTGGGGTTGGTGCCTGATTTCACCCATGGCTCGCAGGCTGCAATGGATCGCCATACAAGCACGGCAAATGAGAAAGTCCACTGCCTACGCAACCGACCCATTTACCCGTGCATCGATAGTTCCATTTTACATGCGCAATTTTATTAAGAGACTGTGTCTTGCCTCACGGCAGATATGGAGCGTACGGTCACAGGAAGTTCCTGTTTTTTTACGCTAATGTTGGTCACGTGACCAGGAAGTGACGATGTTAGATTTGGAATGACCGTTATAGTGATGTAAATGCCTTTATGGTGCCGTTAAGTTGTTGTAGTAAATACGAGGCCTAGTTAGTAACGAAGCCTGCGACTTTCCTTATTGTGGATGTTACTTGTGATCTAGTAGGTTGAGTCAGACTTGTGCCTATGTTGCGATCCTGAGAGTAAAGATGACGAAGTATCTCATCCACAGTTTAGTGTTAAGTGTAATGCTGTACATTTGGGGTGCAGTGGGATGAATACACTATGTGCCTGTATGCAACGCACCAGCTTGTGCCTTTGTCTAGTTGTTCAGGGGTAATGTGGGGGCCTGGTCCTTCCAGGATCTATTGTTGTCTGGGACGGTGTTCTGATGCTGTGGTGTTCATTGTGTGGGTGTTTCCGGATTATAACAGATGCTGTGTCTGTGTTTTCTCACCAGTTTTACCCTGTTACAATCAATAAATCACGATCGGAGTTGGACGGTCATCCTGGCTCCGAGGGTTTATTGAACACAAGGTTATCTACTCGACTAGCGGTGCAACGCAGCGCACAGCGAGGCCGAGATAGACTGTGTTGTCTTGGTGTGGTCTGAGACTGTAGTTGTAGTATTTGCTGCTTTGTTCAAGGTTGAATGTCGATGAAAAATAATTGGCAGGAATGTGTATACGTTTGCACTTTGTATATATATTTATATATTTGTTTTTTAGGGACTTGATAACCTTTCTTTTTGCATTGTTGTACCTTTCTGACCCGCCCTACTGGACATCTGTGAAAAAAGATTAATGGCTCATCGGATTGCTCCAGTATAAAATAGAGATTCTAATTGTGATTTAATTGCCACCACCACTGCAACAAGTCACTATAGTAATGCGGAGTTTTCACTCTTCCACTGGCAGGTTAGTGAAATCCATTGAAAAATTAATCAAGAAATAAATAAAACAACATCACGTGATTCTTCCTCATTCTCTGTTCATGTCCCACGACTGGAATTCCACTGCTTCAACCATGCCCTTGGTTATTCTCTTATTTGAATAATAATTTGATGTTAAAGTTTAGAAGCTTCATTGTAATTTCACTTGCAATTACATGTGACCTGTATATTCTTGGGTTTTTTTCGGTAAGTCACATAGGTAAAAAAATTAAATTAAAAATTTATAAAAGTAAAATAAAAATCACGACGTTTCGGAGGCAACACAAGCTTCCGTCCTCAGGTGGAACCGTCACAGCATGACTGCTGCATCAAGTAAGAGAAATTCCCAAAAAATAGTCCTTGTATATATGCTGGTTGAGGGTGGGAGGAGCCATTGTGAGGTTCGGTGTGGCTGAAGCACGCTGTTAGGAATGAGCCTTTGTTGTGTAGACTGGTTGAAATGGGAGGTTCCAAGAGTTGTTAAGGCGCGGCTGATGTAAAGGTACGGTTGCTGTAAATGGGACTGAGCCTTTGTTATGTAGATGAAACAGCACTTTTGCTCCGTTGCTGGGATTAATTCTAGATTTGCCAAATATGTGTGGTAAAACTTAATGCAGGAAAACCAGTGTGTGAAAAAAGAAGAAACTATACGGTAACTGAAGAATAGCGCCTGTCAAATAAGATGGTCCAAATATGTGTAGTTAAATCTTTGTTGCATGGTTAATAACATTTTTCCAATGATTACTAAGTTTGTATCCATCATCACGGTTGAAATTATGTCTGTGTTTGTATATTTGGATGGCTTCGTGTACAAACCTTTCATGGTAGCCAGGAGGTTTGCAGAGCACCTTGGTCTCGGAAAAGACAATTTCATGAGAGCCCACAGCATTGTAGCAATGATCGGCAACGGCGGAAGAATCAGTTTTGCGTGTTTCAGATCTGACTTGTGCTCGCGGACACGATCAGAGATATGACGTTTCGTTTCTCCAATGTAGCAATCACCACAGCCTCAACTCAGTTTGTAGACTCCAGGGTATTGTAAGTCAGGAATGACATCTTTCACAGATGGAATGAGATCACGGATGTTATGTACTGTACTGAATCGGACTTGGATCTTATGTTTGTTTAGAATTTTGGAGATCTTTTTGGTCACGCCTGCTATGTATGGCAATGTGATAGTTTTGATCGGAGTTTCATGTGACTGTTTCTGTATGGTGGGAGAAACAGCTTGGCGGATGGTGCGGTCAGAGTATCTGTTCATCCTGACGGCCCGATGTACATGTCTTAATTCACTGGCCAGGTGGTGTTGGTCAGAAATGCCATGAGCTCTATGGTATAGCGTTTTGATGAGAGAATTATTTTGAGATGGGTGGTGGAATCTGTGTGGGTGGCTTTCCTGTAGACAGAATGTCCCAAGGATCCATCAGGTCTCCTCTCAAACAGAATATCTAAGAATGGTAGTTTACCATCTTTCTCCACTTCCATTGTTAATCTGATGTACAGTGAGGGAAAAAGTATTTGATCCCTGCTGATTTTGTACGTTTGCCCACTGACAAAGAAATGATCAGTCTATAATTTTAATGGTAGGTTTATTTGAACAGTGAGAGACAGAATAACAACAACAAAATCCAGAAAAACGCATGTCAAAAATGTTATAAATTGATTTGCATTTTAATGAGGGAAATAAGTATTTGACCCCTCTGCAAAACATGACTTAGTACTTGGTGGCAAAACCCTTGTTGGCAATCACAGAGGTCAGACGTTTCTTGTAGTTGGCCACCAGGTTTGCACACATCTCAGGAGGGATTTTGTCCCACTCCTCTTTGCAGATCTTCTCCAAGTCATTAAGGTTTCGAGGCTGACGTTTGGCAACTCGAACCTTCAGCTCCCTCCACAGATTTTCTATGGGATTAAGGTCTGGAGACTGGCTAGGCCACTCCAGGACCTTAATGTGCTTCTTCTTGAGCCACTCCTTTGTTGCCTTGGCCGTGTGTTTTGGGTCATTGTCATGCTGGAATACCCATCCACGACCCATTTTCAATGCCCTGGCTGAGGGAAGGAGGTTCTCACCCAAGATTTGACGGTACATGGCCCCGTCCATCGTCCCTTTGATGCGGTGAAGTTGTCCTGTCCCCTTAGCAGAAAAACACCCCCAAAGCATAATGTTTCCACCTCCATGTTTGACGGTGGGGATGGTGTTCTTGGGGTCATAGGCAGCATTCCTCCTCCTCCAAACACGGCGAGTTGAGTTGATGCCAAAGAGCTCCATTTTGGTCTCATCTGACCACAACACTTTCACCCAGTTGTCCTCTGAATCATTCAGATGTTCATTGGCAAACTTCAGACGGGCATGTATATGTGCTTTCTTGAGCAGGGGACCTTGCGGGCGCTGCAGGATTTCAGTCCTTCACGGCGTAGTGTGTTACCAACTGTTTTCTTGGTGACTATGGTCCCAGCTGCCTTGAGATCATTGACAAGATCCTCCCGTGTAGTTCTGGGCTGATTCCTCACCGTTCTCATGATCATTGCAACTCCACGAGGTGAGATCTTGCATGGAGCCCCAGGCCGAGGGAGATTGACAGTTCTTTTGTGTTTCTTCCATTTGCGAATAATCGCACCAACTGTTGTCACCTTCTCACCAAGCTGCTTGGCGATGGTCTTGTAGCCCATTCCAGCCTTGTGTAGGTCTACAATCTTGTCCCTGACATCCTTGGAGAGCTCTTTGGTCTTGGCCATGGTGGAGAGTTTGGAATCTGATTGATTGATTGCTTCTGTGAACAGGTGTCTTTTATACAGGTAACAAGCTGAGATTAGGAGCACTCCCTTTAAGAGTGTGCTCCTAATCTCAGCTCGTTACCTGTATAAAAGACACCTGGGAGCCAGAAATCTTTCTGATTGAGAGGGGTCAAATACTTATTTCCCTCATTAAAATGCAAATCAATTTATAACATTTTTGACATGCGTTTTTCTGGATTTTGTTGTTGTTATTCTGTCTCTCACTGTTCAAATAAACCTACCATTAAAATTATAGACTGATCATTTCTTTGTCAGTGGGCAAACGTACAAAATCAGCAGGGGATCAAATACTTTTTCCCTCACTGTATATCCTTGTATATCCTTGTATCTTAACATTCCAGTACCATAGTAACCCTCTTTCTGTAACTTAATTTTGTAATTATGCTATGATCAGTCTCAAAATAATCTGCCTGAGCGACTTCTGCGACAAGGAAATTATCATTTAACGTGGATTCATGATTGTGCAATATTTTCTATATTTCACGTGACACAGTTGTTTGGTTTTAATTTGTATTTTCTTCACTGCTGTACTTAATTAGTTTTGGTTTTGTCATTTTGGTGATCGAGGTCACTCTTATAAATGGTATTCATCTTCGTCTCTTGAGATCTCACCTGGCTAAACAAAATAAACATAAGTAAAACGTAACGTATCCTATTATTTGTGGGTAATCTGCTGATTTTTGCCGGTCCTCTTTCCAAACACACACTGGGGGAAAATATATAATTACTCCTGGTATCTGCATTTTTTCACAGATGAGTGGAGTTCATCAGAACATTTGTCCTATTATCCACAATAAATGGGAGGAAATTTGCAGAAAACACCAATGATAATACGATCTGCGATGTTCATCCCCCAAATCACTGCAGATAACATGAAAATGTGCGTTTAAGTTTTTTATTTATTGTCTGGTTTGTGAATGCATATACGTGTTAAATGAATGCTTGGCATTTAACAAACGTTTACTCATATTGAGCAAAACATCTAGTATTATAAAAAATATTACGTTGAAAATCTATATAAATTAGAATAAAAGTATTATTAGACTGACTGAGTTTAAACACTTTTTCCCAGACCGTAATATATAAATAATGGTCAATGCCGAACTGATCTCTTTCACATATGGGATGAAACCAAAGTTACTGCACACAAGAGTAGATAACGCTGAACAAATCTATAGGTATCACAAACCTACTTTCTGTACTGTCATGTACAGGCCACCTCATGGCAATGCAATACTTGGGAATTTTATGTAACATGATGGCTTCTGTGGAATCCACTAATGTAATTTGCAAACACTGCATTGTAGGTGTATATTGATTGTAAGTGAATATACCATGAAAATAATGTACAGCCCATTGTCGATCCACTGCTGGATGAAGGCCGCCCAAGCCATGTTAGCCACGGGGGTTGATTGATCATGCTCCACCACGTTGGTCTGTGCAGATCGTTGTAGGATCCAGTCACTGGGTTCATACCTCTCGAGGAGATAACCTGCTGTGCCGCTGCTCCACCAAAAATCTAGTACTGAACAAATGATCAGACATCGACATTCATTGTATGCATTTCTCCTGCAGAATCTCTAGTGGTGGACATATGCACAACTGCAGTCTGTAATTGTTACAGGTGTCTATACGGTACATGGATGAACCGATGAGTAACCTGCTGCTGAATATCCCGCTCCACGTAGCATGCTCATATTTTGGCAAACGCCCACAGAATTAAACTCTTGTTTACACAGCATGCCAGTGGCAGCACGATAGATAAATGCCATTCATGTTTTAATTACATTCCGGTTTTAATGGTCAGTGTTTTAAGAGAGTTCATTAAATTAGCGAAACATGCAACATTTCCATATCAATGTGCTTAACAACATGAACAGCAAAAAGATACGATGTCCTTTTAATCCACTCACTTGGGAACCTCCAGTTAAAATGTGTTGTTTACGCTTCTCTCTTTCGTCTTTGTGTAAATGTCTGAAAAGGTAGCATAATGTTAAGCAGAAGGCAAGAGTGTGCTAGTTCCTGAAGCAATTCCTTCCTACTCAATCGGTCATATTTGGCAGTAATTATCATTTGCATTTGATAGCAGCTGATTATTGTATATTAACCCATGACTAAGCTTCTCAGACATCACCCCAGGGTGAGAGCTATTTCATGTGAATTTTAGAAAGTAAGAAGGTTTTAGCCTCGCTGGTTGGCTGACGGGATAACCAGGTGTCTAATATCCACTTTAAAACCAAACTGCTGGAAGGCAATAGTTTGCCTATGCATAATGTAATGTTACGTGGATATATATTGCCTCTAAATGTAATTCCATTTAAAGACGATGTAGCGAAAACTGTGAAAATTTATCCATAATATAGTTATTTTGGGTTATATGGCGTAAATATAAATGCTTCGTAAAAACCCGCCACCACCCGACAATTACCTACTATAAGTACCCAGAAATGTCTGTCCCACGCGTGACATCACACCACATGAGGCCCAACCCCTCATTAATATTCATGAGTAGGTGAATTTTTACACTAATGCATAGCTGAATTAAATAATGTGTTACGCAAAGTCGCTTCAAATATGACGTTTCTTTACAGAAAGTGACGGTAAAAAATAAATCTCCGCAGCATAGTGCTACATTCGTGCATGACGTCACTGCAAACTAAACATTGAAGGTTGATGTCCATGCTTGACATCCACTCTAGGGTCTCTGGTGACTGAAACTCAATGCTGTTCCTACAGTGAAGGTTCTCAGAACCGGTCACTGAGAACGAGGCTGTTTTAGCAGTGAAGGTTGTCAGATCCGGTGACTGAAACTCAATGCAGTTCCTACAGTGAAGTTTCTCGGATCTGGTGACTGAGACTCACGGCTTTTCCTGCAGTGCAGGTTCTTATATCCGGTGACTGAAACTCAATGCAGTTCCTACAGTGAAGGTTCTCAGATATGGTGACTGAAACTCAATGCTGTTCCAACAGTGAAGCTTCTCAGATCCGGTGACGGAGGTTCAAGGCTGTTCCTGCAGTGAAGCTTCTCAGAACCGGTGACTGAAACTCAATGCTGTTCCTGCAGTAAAGATTATCAGATCTGGTGACTGAGAATCAAGGCTGTTCCTGGAGTGAGTGGCTCAAACCGTTGACTGAGAATTGAGGCTGTTCCTGCAGTGAAGGTTCTCAGAGGGCAGCAGTTGACTGTGCTTTCCCTCGTATGTCGGGCTCTTTTCATGATGCATAATAGAGGTTTTTGGGTTAGATCGCGTAAATGCCTAAAAACTTATATTATGAATGATATTGGTCGCGAAAGCCTTCGTGTTAAACTTCATGATGATTTCAATACTCATATGGAATGAGGATCATGCAATTTTTCACGATCTATATCTTAAATGTCTCTATTCAGTGTTCTCTCAGCTGTGAAACTGTGGTTAGAAAGTTACTGTACATCAGCACTCAACCCACAGGAATAATAACAGAGTCTGGGAACATTTTAATTTTACTAAAAGTCGGTGGTACACAATACAGGCGTACATCAACTTGATCTGTTTTCACCACGCGTGTGAAAACAGACCAATTGAGAAACATTGCAAGGAAAGGTACTTATACTTATGGTGGGGGATTCCTTTAATGTGAATAATAGAGTTTGCAAGCAATTATTAAAAATAAAGTTCACAATTAAACTTTATACAGGTAGAAATGATGTAGAAACTAACTTAATCATGAATTCTGTAATGGTAACACTACATTTGGTAATGGCTAAAAGTTGACAATCTTCAGCCAATCACTGAGACTTGTGACTTAACCAAAATGTAAAGACTAAACATGGATTAAGCGATTAACTGCTTTAGTGAACTAAACTAAACTAATGCCTGAATAAAATCCACAGAATAAGACTGTTTTAATATTCTGCAGGTTGTCATCGATGAGACCAAGATCATGGCTAAAATGAAAATAAATTATGGCCAAATGAATGCAGACACAATGCGTTTATTAACTTAATGTCCAATTATTACAAATCCTGGCCAGAGGTTCACACCGTAAATTCTCACCCACCGACTTCGTAGGAGAGACTTGCCCCCACAACAGGAGAGACTGGCCCCCACAACAGGAAAGTGGAATTTTCATCGCTTGCTCATAGGCACCAGACGAGATGAGCAGAGCCCCAATTCTCCCTGGAGTTGGGAGACACCTTGCCTTTTAAATACATGTCCCAAACTGCCAACTGCAGACACACGAGTCAATATCATAATTGATTCATCGTCGCTGAGTAAATTCCCTCTAGAGTATATAGGCTGCGAGGTCTCTAACGCACGACACTGTTACTCACTTGCCAATATCATGTAAAATGCATAGATCAGCCGTGGGCAAAGCAAGCATGCCACTTCAGAGAGACATCCTCCCTAATTTGACAGTCTCTTCAGTCGATTAATTACAATGTCCTTTTTAAAGCAGTTTAGAGCCCGAGGCAGTAGGATGACGCAGTTTTAACTCTTGTTACTTACAACATGAAGGGCATGGGTCTGATTGTAGACTATGGGATATTTCTGCATGAAGTTTGTATGTTTTCCCCCTGTTCAGTATGGGTTTATCCAGGTTCTCTGGCTTCCTCCCATAGCTTAAAACACATACAATGTAACTGGTATTGGCCAAACACCACAATATTATTCTGAGAGGTTGGTGCCTCACTCGATGTGGAGCCTTGAATCGTCTTCTCTTTAGTGTGTAAAAAAAACATGGCCTCTCTTGTCTGTCCCACCTCAGGGCATTTCACATTTTGTTTCCTAAGAATGCTGCTTTAGATATTAGTTGGAATTGCCGTTTTGCTACACTGGGTACACGGTTTTAGTAGATTTCAGCCAGGCACAGGTGTTTAATTTGGTGGTAATTGTCCATCAGGATACACAAATGTTGACCCACACATTTCAAGTATAGATAAACAGCAGACCGCCCCAGCTCACAACAACCTGCACGTACATGGAGGCACTTGTTATCACACCAAAGTCTATGCCCTGTGTTTTCAAAGTTATCACCATGGTGGTAAATGGCAGATGGCTTAGCCTGTTATCTCAAAGACCCCGGGGTGGCTATGAATGCACAGTGATAGCCACACAGTACAGGCGTGTCTCACTTAACGAGCGTTCTCTTTACTACAATTCACTATAACGAGCAATTTGAATGTAGACCCATTTGTTCTCAAAACGAGCGAAATGCTACCTTTATCGTGCATAGATCGAATATATAAAGATGCGTCCCGTGGCGGCAAGGGCGCACGGTGGCCCGCAGCTGTTTGTTTAGCAGCTGTGTTGTGCCCTCACGTTTCATCATGTGGTGGAGGGTGCCTCGTGGTGGCACTATCATGGGTGGGTGAGGGGAGGGGTCGATGAGGGGAGGGGTGGGTGGGGGGCGGCGCTAATTAATAATAAGTTGCGCTCCATCTCGCCTTCCCGCATCGTGGCTATGAACCCAGCTTCCGTGGTTCGATTCCGAGCACGGTTGGCTATAAATGGTGCGAAAAAAGTTCAGCATACATACGTATCACATCAGATATGTGAATCAGCGGTCCTGCATGGCCCCTGCTGCTATCATTTACCCTTCAAACAAAATGAATGCCAGACACCTGCAAGTGGTATGGTTCTTCGTGTGTGGTGTTACATGTGATGTTTATTACTTCATTTTTTTTATTACAATATGTATTTTTCACGTTACAAAACTTATTAAAGAGTGCGAAATTTTGGAGCTGAAACGTATCTTAGCTTTTAACATAGGACTCAATAGGAAAATTACGATTTTTTTAACGAATTTTCGTGGAATGTATCTCGCTCGTTGAAGGTGACGGGCTTGCATTTCAAGAAAATGTCGGTAACTTGACGGCACTGAATATAAATCATTTTAAAACACAAAGCGGGTTGTTCTGAAGACTTTTTAAAAGGGGCTTTGTGTTTTGTTATTGTAACATTACACATTATATTGCCGTATGGGATAACATAAAACTTAGATTTCCTGTAACTTTTAACGTTTTGAACTGAACAAAAAAACAATACGCGAAAAAGCATGGTGATATTAAAATGACAATTATACTGCGTCTGCCTCTCATTCCATAAAATATGTACAAGTTTCTTCTTAATTTTGCACCTTTCCATCATACAGTGAGGGAAAAAGTATTTGATCCCTGCTGATTTTGTACGTTTGCCCACTGACAAAGAAATGATCAGTCTATATTTTAATGGTAGGTTTATTTGAACAGTGAGAGACAGAATAACAACAACAAAATCCAGAAAAATGCATGTCAAAAATGTTATAAATTGATTTGCATTTTAATGAGGGAAATAAGTATTTGACCCCCTCTCAATCAGAAAGATTTCTGGCTCCTAGGTGTCTTTTATACAGGTAACGAGCTGAGATTAGGAGCACACTCTTAAAGGGAGTGCTTCTAATCTCAGCTTGTTACCTGTATAAAAGACACCAAAGACACCTGTTCACAAAAGCAATCAAGCAATCAGATTCCAAACTCTCCACCATGGCCAAGACCAAAGAAGACCTACACAAAGCTTAGTGAAAAGGTGACAACAGTTGGTGCGATTCTTCGCAAATGGAAGAAACACAAAATAACTGTCAATCTCCCTCAGCCTGGGGCTCCATGCAAGATCTCACCTCGTGCAGTTGCAATGATCATGAGAACTGTGAGGAATCAGCCCAGAACTACACGGGAGGATCTTTTCAATGATCTGCAGCGCCCGCAAGAAGTACATATACATGCCCGTGTGAACTTTGCCAATGAATATCTGAATGATTCAGAGGACAACTGGGTGAAAGTGTTGTGGTCAGATGAGATCAAAATTGAGCTCTTTGGCATAAACTCAACTCGCCGTGTTTGGAGGAGGAGGAATGCTGCCTATGACCCCAAGAACACCATCCCCACCGTCAAACATGGAGGTGGAAACATTATGCTTTGTGAGTGTTTTTCTACTAAGGGGACAGGACAACTTTACCGCATCAAAGGGACGATGGACGGGACCATGTACCGTCAAATCTTGGGTGAGAACCTCCTTCCCTCAGCCAGGGCATTGAAAATGGGTCGTGGATGGGTATTCCAGCATGACAATGACCCAAAACACACGGCCAAGGCAACAAAGAAGTGGCTCAAGAAGAGGTACGTTAAGGTCCTGGAGTGGCCTAGCAAGTTTCCAGACCTTAATCCCATGGAAAATCTGTGGAGGGAGCTGAAGGCTCGAGTTGACAAACGTCAGCCTCGAAATCTTAATGACTTGGAGAAGATCTGCAAAGAGGAGTGGGACAAAAATCCCTCCTGAGATGTGTGCACACCTGTGGCCAACTACAATAAACGTCTGACCTCTGTGATTGCCAACAAGGGTTTGCCACAAAGTACTAAGTCATGTTTTGCAGAGGGTCAAATACTTATTTCCCTCATTAAAATGCAAATCAATTTATACCATTTTTGACATGCGTTTTCTGGATTTTTGTTGTTGTTATTCTGTCTCTCACTGTTCAAATAAACCTACCATTAAAATTATAATTGATTATTCTTTGTCAGTGGGCAAACGTACAAAATCAGCAGGGGATCAAATTCTTTTATCCCTCACTGTATCTAAAAATCTTAAATCATGTATTTGTGGTAATTTATATGCATACAAACATTCTCAATTTTATTCAAGACTTTCAACTCTTTTCTCAGCATTTGATATATGTAATGTAAAACATATCATTGGATGTCTTTTAATTGCTCATGCTCGTGTAAAATATCCGACTTATGCTGGCTGATTCAATTGATTTCACTGCTTGCTCAGAGATGCCAATGGAGATGAACATTACCCATTCAAATCTAGAATTACCCATTGCTCTGACTCCTTACGTCAGATTTACATAGACTATGTTTCCACTCTTGGATGGAATGTCCAGCTAACGCCGAATGCATGAAGCAAGTTTTTGAGCATTTTTTTCATACAGAATTGGCAGGATTGATGACTGTACTATACTGACGAGTCCTAACGAGGATTAAAAGGTCGGCAGTTGTGTCTATTTCACTGCTGCCATTTGGGATGGCTACATTTATCTGGTTCCAAATGACAAAATGGCCACATGTTCAGTTCTTTTGAGCTTGTGGTCTGGATTAGGCTCACTGCCATATAACACGGCAATAGTGCTCCAAAAGAAAGTTTACGGCTCCGTCAATGGTCAATTGACCAATAACCCTGCGTGCATCCGAACTCACTCACTCACCCATCCATCTACATGTATTCAAGCCTTGAGTGCCTCCCTACCAAAAAACCCACGCACCCACACTCACCTACCTCGTTTTTTTCATGCATTGAACAAATGGTTGGCGACCTTCAAACCTCCCATGCCACATTAATCTGCAAAGGAAACCAGAATTGCATAACTGCTGTTGTTATGCAATGACTGAAGCAGGCATGGCACTGATTAAAGGAAGACGTTGTCGAGAGCCTTGAGCTTGACAGTTAAATAAAGGGCATAGGGGAATACTCTGCATGGGGTCTTATTTCGTGTGCGGCAGTCGAGGTGAATCATTGTCTCAGTGAAATACAATTTCAATAAATCAAAGATTAAATGTTGACTTAAAACTTTCGTAACAGAAGAAATTAATATTATTTTGTTCTTTTGGTCAAGTCACATCGATAGAAAAAAATATAATAAAAGTAAATAAAAACTACGACGTTTCGATCACAACACAAGCGATCATCTTCAGGACGAAAAAGGGGGAAGGTCACTGAAGGCAACTGTTTTTAAATATTTCAAAAATGAGCGTGGTTACAAGCATTCTGGTGTCAGAACGATGTGGGCGGGCATATGTGCCCTGGGGTCAGAGAGTACTAAGGTGAAGCATGGAAGGTGACAAGAGAACAATACAATGCCGCAAAGCGTCCTGGTGTCAGAACAAAGTGGGCGGGGCATATGTGCCCTGGGGTCAGAGAGCACTAAGGTGAAGCACAGAAGGTGACTAGAAAGGATTCGAAGGTGACAAGAAAACATGCAACAAATTATGACTTAAAGTAATTGATGACGTCTTTACAATGATTGCTGAGTTTGTACCCATCCTCTCGGTTGAAATTGTGTCTGTGTCTGTATATATGGATGGCTTCATGAACGAATATTTGTTGATAGCCAGTGGGCTTGCAAAGTACCATTGCCTTAGAGAAATCAATTTTGCGTGAGCCAGCCGCATTGAAATAATGATTAGCCATGGCAAAAGTGTTGGTCCGACCGCGTTTCAAATCTGCCTTATGCTCATGAACATGTTCCGAGACATGTCGCTTAGTTTCCCCAATATAACTGCTGTCGCAGATACAGCTTAGTTTGTTGACGCCGGGATATTCACTTTTATTATTATAATTTTTTCCCTATCTACGTGACTTTACCGAAAGGACCAAAGAATATGAACATCAAAGGTTAAAGGACATAATTTTGATTTAAGCTTGGCCGTGGCAGAAATGACTTTCGCGGCACACTACACATGCAATGGTCTGACCTTTTCAACTGTACAAAATGTCTTCAATTATGACTTCATTCCACATTGTGGGAGGGAGGAGGGACACATCCGTTTAACAAAGAACGTTCTTATTTATGGCCTAATGGGATTTCACATCGGCGAAGTTCATTTGCTACCCGTAAAAAAAAAATGCTAAATTAACTAAACAGTATAAAGGCTGCATAATATAAATATTTAATAAATTTGCTTTACTTTGATATTATTTTTTTAAAGATATCATTGTACAAATTACGCCTTTGCTAGTGAAGCACGTTTTATTGATGTGTACAGTAACAACGTGAATTCACAAATAGTGCATGCCTGATGCAAAATGTCCTCTTGAACACATACGTAAATAATGAGGAAAAGTTTAACAATCATTAGCAGTCATAAAAAAATATAGACTTCCCGTGGAATATAAAAAGGCAGACCTGAGAATGTCCAGTTAAGTTATGATGGATGCTATATACTTGTCGCTGAAATTGCTGCTACAGTGAAAATCTGGCATTATAAAAGCGGGAATTGGCTTTTCAGATCACCCTGAATCTTTGCTGTGTTTGAAAATGACCCAATATGAATCACGGTAACACGCTCATTGTGACAGGCACAAAGAACATTTTACAGTATGTTGCAATGGGGTCAGGGTCAGGGAAGATTCCTTTTGTAGGCCACAAGTAGGAAAGCACAGTTACAGCCACAAAACAGTTTCTCAAGGGGAAGATGGATGCACTGCATTGCAGTTGAATATGATATCAAATAATTCCCCCAAAAAATAATCAGAAAAAAACTGCGCAAAAACACATCGAGATGTGGATAGTTTTGGCACGAACGAGACTGCGTCAATGTGAAATAAAATAAAATGTTGTGTTTCGGTAGGTATGGGATTTTTGTTGATTGATTTTTGTTGCTTGTCATTAATGGTAATAGTAAAAAACGTGAATAAAAACCGTCTACGATATATGTATGTCTGACTTGCATGTATATATAGCTGGCTATAGGTTTTTATTTAACCAGTTAAATGATTATGAGTCTAGAAATGAATTTCAGAAAAAAATCATGAAGAAGGTTGTACATTTGGGTATGAAGAAAATAGGAGAAAAATAACATAATGTACAAGTTCGGGAAACAACTGAAGACTGATTTTTTATAGAAGCATTATAAATGCGACAGTTATTGAAGGTGGGCCAGGGATCAAAATGATGTAAGGAGAGGCAAACAAGAACAGACTGAGTGATTTTGGAAAAAACTTATTTTAATTCACAAGTATATTAGTAACAATACGATTTACGTACAACACAGATTATATCAAAGGGTGTTGACACCAGCACAAACACAATACTAATTTCAGTGCAATAGAAACCTGTCTAAACCGCATGTTTCAATAAACTCTACAACCCTGTAGTCCTCCTAAACTCCGATACCCCTGTAGAAGAAGAAAGATGAGGGAGGAGAGGGGGGTGCCTAAATGTCCTCATGAATGATCTTAAGAATCAATGCCGACTGGAGGAAGAGGTAGTGAAGGAATTCCATGTTTTGTGGCAAGCTTCCCCATGCCCCTTAGTTTGCAATGATATGCTCTCGAGGTGCTTTTGGGAAACTTAACCAAGTAATGAAAAGCAACATTCCAATGGGCGTACATAATGAGATTATCATACGTGTTATGATTTAGCAGCTAATAATTGTCATTTTATCATTTTACTTCCGTGGCAGCAGCAATAACACATTTTATGGCAGAGGCCGGTCTCCCCATAAGGACACCCACGTAATTTGACACAGTGTGTTACACATTATATGATCAGCAAAATAAGTATAGCCTGCGTCAACCCCTTTAGCCACGATTTGAACTGTCAACATTACAATGTTGACTCAACTGCTCTAACCAAATAACTGAGACAGAATACAATTACACACAGCATATCCACAGTTCTCTAGATAACTAGCATAGTTGTTCACAGCCAATACAAACATATTCGTGTTTTGTTCGATCATAATGTAGTTGTTATGGCACTTGTCATAAAGCTCCAACACCTTGCAAAGATTGTTACGTTTACAAAGATCTATTTACAAGTGCAATGTATTCACCAATTTTTGACCGATACAGCTTTTCACGGTGGCCTAAGGTCTTTTCATGACTGGATTGAAACAAATTATGAACAACGACTACGTTTCTCGCAAAAACGCTTTTGGGGACTCATCGGGAAGAGAGCTTAGAAATCGAGTGAACTCTTCCAAATACTGACAATGGCTCCTTCGTGACTTTTAAGCGTGTAATATAAATCAATATTTTAGAAGAAGAAACACAGAGACTGATGAAGTGTGCTGTGGGCTGTGCACTGATGGCTTAGACATTTCTTTTTTCACTGAGTGATTGTTCCAAGAGGCGTATTTCAAATTGAGTCCGAGGAAAGGAATTACACCCCAGAGGTGAGAAATAACGTCAGCGAGGTGACCCTCTGGCATTAAGAGTCTTGGCATGTGGCAGAAGCTGTTGAAATAACGTGAAGGCTCTCATTTTATATTGCCTTGTTATCGCAGTAGCAACTTCCTGCTGACTTTTAGAAATACTGTACGCTATTATATTTTCAGAATTGAAAATAACTGTAGATATCACGTAAAGGTATTTCTAACAGGATGTGTAGATTTTTAAAAACTTTCCACATGCAATTTACACGCGAAAATTTATCCGTTGAAGAAACTAAACTCTGCCATGAAACTGTGGAATTTCCACGACTGTGGCCAGGGCCATTAAAATAAAAGTGATTGGGTGACACTAAACTAATTTGGTGGTTCAGAGAGAGTGGTGCTATTTCCGCATTCCCTATGATGTCCTGTGAAGAGGATTGTTTTCAGTCTCCATAGGTCAACATATTATTGACTTCCCACGAAGTAGTACATCTTTTATTGACCAGGGTGGGATAGATAAAGCACCTTACCACAATAACTGCATGTCTTATGGTCTATTTCAAGAAAATATATATAATCGGCAACGTTTTGAGCCATGACCCTTCTTCATAGCACATGTTCTTTACATATATTTTTCAAGGTAATGTTGTTCATAAATGTGAGTTTTTTGTGTGTGTTAATTGTGCTTGTGCTCCACGGCCAATGCAGCATCTTCAAAGAATGTAGCTTTTTCAAATGCATACAGCAACTGTGTATCTCTTCACATGCTACCCAAAGGATATTTTCTTGTAGAAAATCTTGAAGTCGCACAGCAGCACAAAAGCAGCCACACCAAATCCTCTTAACACAGTTGCAACATTTCCGCTTATCCTTTCTGGCAAGCGAGGACGTGCTAAATCCAGGTGCAAGAGGACCCAAAGGGGTCACAGTGACATGCTTGTAGGGCTCAATAAGGATAAACTTGAAACCATATAATGCGACATAATAGTTGTATGACGGTGTGCACTGTGAACCAATGGACTATATATGGTGTCACGACCTCCTATATTCATGATATTTATTGCCATCATAGTTTGTGATGAACAAACGCAGTATTAGAGTGCAGCATGTCCATTTAGTAGTTCTGTAGAATGTAGATCACCACATAATTAAACAATGACTAGTTTGCCTTACAACGTGCATTCACTTCATAATATCGATGTATGTACGTTGAACTTCTTTCGCACGGAAAAAAGCCAATCATGCTAATCGGAGGTGCAGGGGAAGGACAACAAACTAACACAAAAGCACATGTAAAGAGAAATCCTCTCGTATGCTGCCCTATTTTCTAGAACTCCGATTATCCAAAGCAGACATAGGGTCTGCCAAAACCCCTATTATCCGCCAAAACCCCTATTATCCACTGGCCCTATTTTTCCTGCTATCCACGATTATCCGCAACGTTCCCCGCAAGTCTTTGTGGAATGGAATCCTATTATCAGCAATTATTTTCAGGGATAATAGTTAATTATGGAGCTTTCGTGACTGCAGGAATTATTCTTTGGTTCTTTCGGTTAAGTCACGTCTAAAGATAAAATAATAAATTAAAATAAAAGCATATTACGACGTTTCGATTGCAACACAAGCAATCATCATCAGGCAAAAAAGAAATAGCAACAAAAATCTAACTAGAAAACTATAGACAGACATACAAGCAGACAGACATCACAAGGACACACAGAGAGAGGACACATATCGGCACAAAGAGAAGGGTCGTTTCTGTGACGGTCCCTTAAATATAGAGAGGGGGGCAGGGACGGAGAGAGGGAGGGGGCAGAGAAAATTAGCATATCAATGAGTGGACGGCAAAGTGCTGCTGCTGCGCGAGTAAGATGACGACGTGGCACGGCACGCAAGCTTGTAAATTAGGAGAAAGGCACACTAAAATTAAATAACCTCGCAAAATATCGAAATGTGATGTAATACAACACAGAGAGTCGGTCAACACACAATTAACGCATAGCCTGGTTGATTACGTATCTCAAAGATTGCTAAGTTAGAATTTAAGTGTGAAACTTCCAAAGAGAGGACACAGGCAGAGAGAACAAATAGCCAGAGAGAGAAAAAAGATAAGCTTAAAACTTCCCCGTAGAAGTGGTTCAATCTTAATTATGGAGCTTTCGTGACTGCAGGAATTATTCTTTGGTTCTTTCGGTTAAGTCACGTCTAAAGATAAAATAATAAATTAAAATAAAAGCATATTACGACGTTTCGATTGCAACACAAGCAATCATCATCAGGCAAAAAAAGAAATAGCAACAAAAATCTAACTAGAAAACTATAGACAGACATACAAGCAGACAGACATCACAAGGACACACAGAGAGAGGACACATATCGGCACAAAGAGAGGGGTCGTTTCTGTGACGGTCCCTTAAATATAGAGGGGGGGCAGGGACGGAGAGAGGGAGGGGGCAGAGAAAATTAGCATATCAATGAGTGGACGGCAAAGTGCTGCTGCTGCGCGAGTAAGATGACGACGTGGCACGGCACGCAAGCTTGTAAATTAGGAGAAAGGCACACTAAAATTAAATAACCTCGCAAAATATCGAAATGTGATGTAATACAACACAGAGAGTCGGTCAACACACAATTAACGCATAGCCTGGTTGATTACGTATCTCAAAGATTGCTAAGTTAGAATTTAAGTGTGAAACTTCCAAAGAGAGGACACAGGCAGAGAGAACAAATAGCCAGAGAGAGAAAAAAGATAAGCTTAAAACTTCCCCGTAGAAGTGGTTCAATCTTAATTATGGAGCTTTCGTGACTGCAGGAATTATTCTTTGGTTCTTTCGGTTAAGTCACGTCTAAAGATAAAATAATAAATTAAAATAAAAGCATATTACGACGTTTCGATTGCAACACAAGCAATCATCATCAGGCAAAAAAAGAAATAGCAACAAAAATCTAACTAGAAAACTATAGACAGACATACAAGCAGACAGACATCACAAGGACACACAGAGAGAGGACACATATCGGCACAAAGAGAGGGGTCGTTTCTGTGACGGTCCCTTAAATATAGAGAGGGGGGCAGGGACGGAGAGAGGGAGGGGGCAGAGAAAATTAGCATATCAATGAGTGGACGGCAAAGTGCTGCTGCTGCGCGAGTAAGATGACGACGTGGCACGGCACGCAAGCTTGTAAATTAGGAGAAAGGCACACTAAAATTAAATAACCTCGCAAAATATCGAAATGTGATGTAATACAACACAGAGAGTCGGTCAACACACAATTAACGCATAGCCTGGTTGATTACGTATCTCAAAGATTGCTAAGTTAGAATTTAAGTGTGAAACTTCCAAAGAGAGGACACAGGCAGAGAGAACAAATAGCCAGAGAGAGAAAAAAGATAAGCTTAAAACTTCCCCGTAGAAGTGGTTCAATCTTAATTATGGAGCTTTCGTGACTGCAGGAATTATTCTTTGGTTCTTTCGGTTAAGTCACGTCTAAAGATAAAATAATAAATTAAAATAAAAGCATATTACGACGTTTCGATTGCAACACAAGCAATCATCATCAGGCAAAAAAAGAAATAGCAACAAAAATCTAACTAGAAAACTATAGACAGACATACAAGCAGACAGACATCACAAGGACACACAGAGAGAGGACACATATCGGCACAAAGAGAGGGGTCGTTTCTGTGACGGTCCCTTAAATATAGAGAGGGGGCAGGGACGGAGAGAGGGAGGGGGCAGAGAAAATTAGCATATCAATGAGTGGACGGCAAAGTGCTGCTGCTGCGCGAGTAAGATGACGACGTGGCACGGCACGCAAGCTTATTCTCTCTGCCTGTGTCCTCTCTTTGGAAGTTTCACACTTAAATTCTAACTTAGCAATCTTTGAGATACGTAATCAACCAGGCTATGCGTTAATTGTGTGTTGACCGACTCTCTGTGTTGTATTACATTACATTTCGATATTTTGCGAGGTTATTTAATTTTAGTGTGCCTTTCTCCTAATTTACAAGCTTGCGTATGTCTGTCTATAGTTTTCTAGTTAGATTTTTGTTGCTATTTCTTTTTTTGCCTGATGATGATTGCTTGTGTTGCAATCGAAACGTCGTAATATGCTTTTATTTTAATTTATTATTTATCTTTAGACGTGACTTAACCGAAAGAACCAAAGAATAAAGGGATAATAGTTGTGCAGAAAATGTATCCTGGTAACCACTGGGTCCTCTGTGATTTTTTCTTTACCCCACGAGTAAAGTTGCAGATAACCCCACGGATAATAGGATCCATGATACTGGTCCCCCATATCACTGTGGATAACGGTGAATGTTGATTTCAAGAGCATACTTTCAGAGGCATAGCGAACTTTCAAGACAGTGTTCCATTATTCACAATATATGACCATTGTATGTTGGTGTAGTGTAAGTGCATTAATGAACAACAAAAATCACTTTTGTCAATCTACTGCTCGATGGACCCCCAATAGTGTTTTTGGCTCTGGGGTTATTTTTGACCGTTCATCAGCACACTGATCAGTGCAGCTTGGTGAGGAAGGGGCCACTTGCCAGGTTTAGATATCTTACACTAGCGATGTTATCCACAGCCGTGGTATCAAACTCAGATGGCCGCGATATATGGCACAGCACGATAACCATGGCACCATTGCTCCTCCTCTACGCCATGTACTGGAGACGAAGACTTGTTCAATAGAGTACAAAATGATTTCTTTCATGGGCTTTACACACCAAAAATTGGTTTGAGGGATTTTTTTTTAATTACATATATGGACTTAAAAAAAAGAATTCCTCAAAGATCCCACACACAGCAGTTCACGAATGTCAGTAGAAATTAACATAAAGATACTGAATGATGAATAAAACATTGCAGACAAGTTTCAATGCACGATAGAATTACGATACAAAAGGCGAAGTGAACAATGACATAGCAGACTTCGTATAAGGCAGGTAGTCGTATCTATAGCGTATTAAATCATGAGAAGAATAATCGGGTGTCGTACATACAGATACTGGAATAACTTTCCAAAGAGGAAGTAAGCTGTGGCAGCCATTATCTATTATCCAAATGTGTGCAAGGTGTCAATAAAGCTTATAAATGGAATAAATCCGCTCTAGACGAGATCGTGTCTTTTGTCTTTCTTTATTCGTTCCTCATTCACAGCTCCCTCACACACTGGGTTCCTCTTTCCCCCGTTACTCCGTTCCCCGAGCGTTGCGTCCGCTTGCTGCCTCGCTCCCTCACACCGCTGGTTGACAGTGTGTGTCGAGACAGCTTCCGGCCCGCCACGTGTCGCTGGCGTGCCGGTGACACAGACGTGGTTCCTCTTCAGCCCCTCTCCACACTGACCCGGAGCTGTCTCTCTCCACCCTTTATAACACCTGGCCCACGTGATACCACGCAGCCAATAATCAGCCTCGCCCCCTGGAACATTCTAGATGTTGCTATACAGCCACAGGCTACGCCCCTGGCTCGATGTCCCATTGGCTGCGGGCTGAGGCCGGCAGAGCCTATCACTATGGCCCAGTTACCCCCAGGTGCATCTTCATATTACATGAGATGGTCACGCACACACAGAGGCACCTCCCGGGGTGATAAGACCCACCCAACAGTTTTGAATTATGATACAGGCATCCTTCAAAGAACACATGCCCCCATAGCGCGAGTTCGTAGTTACACAATTCGTCTTTTAGTGGACACACTTCACACTTAAGCTATGCAGTTTCACAGTTATGTGCTCAAGGACATTTATTTTTGAAATGACATGTTTAAAAAAAAATGTAAACGGTAAAATGTTTATGCATAATACAGTTTTCTGGGTTAGATCGCCTAATGTAAAGTAACATTTTAAGGAACAAAAATGTAAGTAGTAAAACAAAATTTCATATAAAATCTCGATCTGAAGGCGTCACTGTGCCGTGGCAGTGGTCAGCATCACGGCCTGGGCCGTTGTAGATCTGAGCAGAAGTGATCAATAAGCCCGGAAGTTATTCCTTATTGAGTCATTTTTATAAGTAGCAGTCTTTTGAATCTTAATTATGATTATTTGTTATTAAACTCGTTATTAAGTACGTTTTGTAATGTTAATATTATTATATCATTGCTCTTGGGTTCTTTCGATAAAGTCACGTAGCTATAAAATAAATAAAATGACGACGTTTGGTGCAACAAAGCATCCGTCATCAGGTGGGAAAGCATGGTCTGCTACTGATGCAGATGAATGGTCTCCTGCTGAGGCAGATGTGGAGAGAAAAACCGGAGGACTCGGAGAAAAGTCTACGCGATCACTGGGAGAGAGAGAGCGACATGCAAACTCCAGATATACAGCAGGCGTCAGGATCGGGAGCGAACCCACGCCCTCCTCCATACCCGGCGAGGTAGTTAACATCTCGGCACCGCAACGCCTCGGCGAATTGTAATTGTGCCGAGAAGAGACGCGGGGCGACGTAGTTGTTGCCACTCTGTGCTACGATGTCACAAAAGCGACGGCTTTGATGTCATCGGCGCACGAGCAAAGCGAAAGCGTCAGTGACGATGAGAGCTGCCGCATCTTGTTTGGTCGCACGGCATCAACTAAAACGTCACGAACCAGCCCAGCTGCCCTTTTACAATCCTCGGATAATGTAACGGCCTTTAAAGTTACCCACACGCCCACCTGCACGCGAATACGTTTTCTCCACGGAACGGCTTCTTCAATGTCCCGCCGCTCAAATTCGCAACAATGTTGGCACCTCGCTGGCCGCTCCTGGGTTCGCGCTCTACCGATCGCTTATTCCCCGCCTGCGAGCCAATTCCTGGCAATTCCACGTTCCCTTTGAAAGGGGGGGTGCATTTATTTCCCCACAGGGAGTGGGTAATCGTTTTATCGAACCCAAACAATGGCGGGAGTGGAATCGAGGGGTCCTGTGGATGCCCAACCGGCAATTGAACTTGTGACCTTGCGGCGAGCCGATCGTTGTAACCACAGGTCCACCGTGTGGCCTTAGTTACTGTTCGTGGACAAGGCAGGTTCCAACCCACCCCCACCCCCGCCAACCCGTGGGCATTCTATCCCCTGACAAATAATTCCTCTTCAAGGCGAAGAAGCTAACGGTTGAAAACTGTTCAACACGTTAGCCGTGTCCCGTCTTATCGATTTGTAAGGAGAGAGGAGGGGGAGGGGATTGGTCATGATAACTCTTGTAAAGTCGATCCAACGGCGATAGAATTTAGATGTAACGTTGTGTCGCTTGCCGAAGACTTGTTATACGGATACCCGGATAGGAAATAATCGCAGGGTTACTTGCTCAAAACTTTGCCAATTAAGACGACAAAGAAAACCGGCACTAAAAGTTATCGGCTTGCTCGGCCAAGGAGACAATTTCACGTGCGACGTCGCCCAGTTCGTGCACCTCGAAACGTAATGTTACGATCGCTAATTAAATACTTGGGCGGACAAACGCCTGTTTTAAAAGATTTGAAATGGGTGTTGCCCAAGGGTCATAAAGAAGTGGCCGGGGCTTGTGATGTTAATGTGAAAGATTAGCATGTAACTGTAGAAAAGAAGGAAAGCGGCCTCCTCAACGAGGGCACGGAAGTGGCTATGTTAATGTGAGAGATTAGCATGTAACTGTAGAAAAGAAGGAGAGCGGCCTCCTCGACGAGGGATAGCAACACAACGGGTGTAATCCAAAGGGCCTGTGAGTATGAGAGTGCAATCCAAAAGACATGTGAGCATGATAGTGCAATACAAAGGCATGAGAGTGCAATGCAACGGACATGTGAGCATGAGAGATCTAAGAGAGAGGCATAGAGAGAGACGCACAGAGAGTCGAAATAACAGCTGACATAGGCAGGTCGGATGGAAGACCTTTTGGCGTCATCTGGTCCAACCCATGTGAGACTAGGCTCTAAGGAAGCTGTCTCGGGTGTGGACCAATCAACTTCAAGGACAGTGCATATATTATCAGAGTTATGTTTTTGTTTGCATTATGGCTGCAAGTATTGTGGTCTATGCAAACATGATTCCTTGTAAAAAAGGTGTCAGTTATGTTGCCAGATAGAAGGGTAAAAAAAACAATTATCATATTTTTTACTGGCAAATGAGGTTCCAATGGTGAGTTTAGTTTCGCTCAGGGAAGCTGTGCCCTAATATAGCAGACACTGTGTTTAACCTCCTAAGGGGGTTTTACATAGTTATAATCGTAGTAATAATTCAGTAAAATTGTACACAACAATTAAATCCTGTCTTGGTAGTTTTCTGTAAAATAAATGTATGCAAATACCTCAAAGCACATACAAAAGTATATAAAGAAAAGCACTAAGGGATAAGTAAAAACAAATATTTAAGGCAGCCTAGCAGGCCATTCGCTCTATAGCACAATAAATCTGGATTTATTGCACTGCAGTCCGATGACCATGTATGTCTGAAAGCCTACAACACCAGTTTATCCACGGTGGCTACCTATCCAAGCACTTATCCAGGCTCAACCCTGCTTAGCCTCTGAGATCTGATGAGATCGGACACGTTCCGGGCGAATTTGCTGCTGGCTTTTGGCATGCCGTGACACCGTCGTTCATTTGTTATTGCCTCAAATCCGCCGAGGGCAGAGCGCGGGATGGGTTCGTGCAATGAAACATTGCGCCTGAGAAATTTGTATTTCTTCAGCTCTGGTGCCAACAGTGGTCCCCGGTGGTGGACCACCCTGTTATAAATTGTCATTACTGTTGCCTTCAAGAATGCAGCCGAGCTCAGCATGAGAACAACGGGAGATTTATGAAGATTGTTACATTTCCTGAAGTTAAAGGGTGTGCATCCTCTGAAGGAAAGCTGTCTCGGGTGTGGACCAATCAACTTCAAGGACAGTGCACATTATCAGAGTTATGTCTTTTGTTTGTATTTATGACTGCAGGTATTGCGGTCTATGCAAACATGACTCCTTGCAAAAAGGTGTCAGTTTTGTTGCCAGATAGAAGGGTGAAGAACCAATTATGAAGAAATACATGTTCCTGTTTTTCTGTCTCCCATAGACACAATGTTTCAACCCATTCTGTGCCTAATTTGGCCGGGTTCCTTGAAATCAAATCTATATGTTTTATTTTTTTTCCCAATTGCATTTGTGTAACATTTAATGACCTCCTTTGAAACAAGTCGTTTAAAAGACGTCGGTATTTACTCGACCTTACAGAGCAGGACTTGTAAAAAGTGTATGCAAATAAACGGTCTGGGACTTAGTGAGGAATGTTAT
>NW_024705044.1:0-3696 GCF_018977255.1 Callorhinchus milii
TTTTTTACGATTCGCTTATGCAACGAGTCCACATCACCACCGCAGCCACTCGGAGCGCTGCAATATCCCCCACAGCGTTACAAAATAGAATTGATCCGCGAATCGAATCGTGGCAATTCGTCAAATCACCTGTGGTGGAGGTTTGGTGGGGGGGGGTTAAGTGGAGGGGGTGAGGTGTGACGCATTCCACCCCGGCTGGATGTGGGTTATCAGCTGCAAGTACCACCCAGCACGAGGTCCCACTGGTGGCGTCGCGACACACGAATCGACAAGTGCCGGTCACACACATCCCTTACCCTCGTCCTCCTTGCGGCTGCCATGTCGCGTAACGGACAAATGGTCTCGACCAATCGGCCCATACATGCTATTCTTTATTCATTCATGTGCATGTATGTATGTTGAACTTCTTTCACACCGTACGTAAGCCAACAGTGCTAATCGGATGTGCGGGGGAAGGACAACAAACTAAACGCAAAAAGCAGCTCTAAAGAAAAATAATTTCAAGATATTAAACGTGGATAGCTCCAGTGGCTTCCTAAAATGGAAGGAAGAGCGTTCCAGACGGCCGCAGAAGCGCATCTGAGAGCACGCAATGATGTGTTAACCATCTTTGTTCGTTGGCTAGCCAAAAGCCGCTGCTGCGAGGATGACCGGAGTTCTTCGCGCGATGATTTATGCCCCTCGACGAGATCGGCAGCTCCGACGTGAAGTATACGCCACCTATTTTCCCCCATCGTACGAGGGACCCTTCACTCTTTCGCCTCAATCTTAGCCGCCGAGACATTTTCACCCCAATTGTCCCCCGTGCGGAGGCTCGGCCCGAATGAGAAGGGACGCGAGCGGTGAGAGTCGCGGCTTGTAGCCACAACGTCGCGAGAATATTCTGTCGTAATAACTTGCGCGCTGAGCTTAAAAGTCTAGAGGTGCCTCTGCCAGATTCCTCAGTTGAAATGCATTCGTTGAACTCTTCAAAGAGCGTATATTTGTATTCATTTACAAGTCACGTAATCTTCTATTCCATTATAAAACCTCACTGATTGTCAGCACTTTTGCAGAGTGGTCCTGTTGTTGATTTTATGTTACTTACAACTTTCCTCTATACATCCAAAATGTGTTATTTAGTATTTCAATGTAAGTTATACTTGAGTATGAATCGTTGAATGTTAGAAGTTTGTTCAACGTCATGACTGTTAGATTTACATGTGCGCATGGTTATCGTTTGGTGGCCGAGGTCTCCCTTGCAAAAGAGACTGCTGGTCCCAATGTGATTTGTATAGAGTTGATGATAATAATGACGGTGATGGATTGCCCAAGTAAATACCACGCACACAAGGGGAGAACACTCCCATCATATACGGACAGTACTTTAGACTCCCTGTTGCAGTGCATGATTGTGTTCCCGTGCACGTGATCTCAGTGTGATCCACTAACCCTGCCTCCAATCCGCTGGATTACAGCTATACATTGGCACCGCATCCTGGCAGTATTCCTGCACGCACGAGCTTCGTTTTCCACCAGCTGAATTGCTGTTCATTCACTGGGTTTACAGCCATGAATAGGAGAGAATAACTCCTCGCTTATTTGAATCACCTTTGCCCTGTCGCCTCGCCCTCTCTCTCGTACCTTCTGAGCCACCGGCACCACTTTGTGGAGTCAGCAGCACATGTGGGCCTAAATAGATACTTGTCTCCACCATGGGGAATGGGGGGGGAGGGGTGGCGGTGGACATGGGCCAGCAGTAGCGCAGAGGTTCGTGGTTCGAGCCCAGAGGTCACCCTGCTCAATAATGCGGCAGTATTAACCGTACGTAGGCACCATCTGCTTCACAGTAAACGCAGTCGACGTTGAAGCGTATGCACGTCAAACATCCTTTTTTATATATATATATTTTACCTACGTGACTTTACCGAAAAAACCTAAGAGTATGACTCCTTGGCACGGTATGTAGCGAGCCGTGCTAATCGAAGATGCCAGGAATTAGGCCGCGTGTGCCGGCATCACGGTCATAGTCTCCCAACTTTGAACAATCGCTCAGATTGCTTAATTGGGTGAAGCCAAATCACAACATCCACCACCCGCATGCTCGTCTGCGAACGACGGCAGATTCGCTCTCGCCTTGCTCCACCAAAATTGGAGTATTATAATACACGGCTCGTAAAGAATCGTTGATTATGATTGTTGTTTTTTTTCCCACGAGAAGCTAAAGCAGCCTTGTGTGTTTTGCCGCAGAGTTTCACGAGCGCTCTTATTCTCTTTTTTAACTTGACCAAATCGAACCGAATCCCCTTCACGGCTGACGTGCAGCAGAGGTGGCGGAGCCAGCGGTCAGCCGGTGACGGAGAGGGAGTTTCTCCCCTCGTCCTCCCCCTCCCGTCATTGCCCTGACATTGCCCATCCAAGGCAATAAACGGAGCGCCTCATCCTCGCACAGTTCACTGCACGCAATTATAACGCAGAGAGTCGGGAGGCAGGAGTAGAGTGTAATTGCAGAGATAATAGCCTTCGACAAGATGCAACCGTTGCCATGGGTAAAGTCGTGTCAGGGTTTTTTAATATATATATCATTTCAACTCCCACTAGAGGACATTGTGTGATGGGAAGTTTGTGGATTTTATTGCTGTTTGGGTAATTTTTGTTTATTCTTAGTAGTTACTTTGCAGCGGTTAGCGTTAAAGACGCACACTGTTTACTCTGGCGAAAGTTTTAGCATCCGGGCGGTTTTCTTTTTGCCGGATCGCTCCTCCGAAATCACCTGAGATCGGTCCCTTCGCACGCTACGGCGTAAACATGCCGAGACGTGGCCTGATAAGCTCTGGCGGCTTCCAACAAAAGTTTTCCCCTCGGCTGGACATTTCTGTTGCACGGGCATGAAACCTCGACTATGCTCACTTCAGCCGCTCAGTCGGCTGGATTGTGCTCAATCTCATCGGACGCTGGAATCTTGAACTGGGTTGAGACTGGTTAGCACAGCACTTGATAAGTAATAATGTCATAATTGGTTTTTTACCCTTCTATCTGGCAAACAAAAACTGACACCTTTTTACAAGGATTCATGTTTGCATAGACCGCAATACCTGCAGTCATAATACAAACAAAAGACATAACTCTGATAATGTGCACTTCAAATACAGTGCACATTATCAGAGTTATGTCTTTTGTTTCACTTCAAGGACAGTGCACATCAGAGTTATGTCTTTTGTTTGTATTATGACTGCAGGTATTGCGGTCTATGCAAACATGACTCCTTGTAAAAAGGTGTCAGTTTTGTTGCCAGATAGAAGGGTAAAAAAACAATTATCATATTTTTACTGGCAAATGAGGTTCCCATAAAGTAATAATGTCCTTTGTTAAGGAAGTCTCACCGAGTGTCAAGACCCTGTTTGTAGGAGGGTCATGCATTGGGATGTTTGGCTAGCTTAATTGAGTATTTTATTGAGTGGAAAGAAACTTCTGGCCCAGGAGCAAGAAATAAACATGCTTGCCATGATCATCTTAATCAGCAGTAATAGCAGAATCCTTGTCAAAAGCAATGTCATCATTGTCACTTTTATCAGCATCATCAGCATCATAATCATCAGCAGCAGCAGCAGCAATAATATCATCATTATCATCATCAAGCAGCTGCAGCCAGAACATCACCATTTTCATCGAGAGAATCACAATTATCATCACTGTCAGCAGAAGCAGAAACAACGA